>NC_079328.1:13775000-13965000 GCF_029931775.1 Euleptes europaea
GCCTATTGTGAGTGTATGAGAGCAATTTTTGTCCAAATAATATACTTCCTTTTGTTTGCTATGGAATTTGTTTTCTACCTTCAACTACCTTCTACCTGGAAAAGACAGTCATGCTAGGAAAAGTGGAGGGCAGCAGGAAAAGAGGAAGACCCAACAAGAGATGGATGGACTCCATAAAGGAAGCCACAGCCTTCAATTTGCAGGATCTGAGCAAGGCTGTCAATGATAGGACATTTTGCATGACTTTCATTCATAGGGTCGCCATGAGTCGGAAGCGACTTGACGGCACTTCACACACCCACACACACCCTTTAATCCGGCCCTTCTTCCTATTGACTCCTGAGAACTGAAGGCCTCCTCTCCGACCAAGCACTGAACCGCTCCTCGGCGCTGCAAAGCGGGGGTCGGGCGGCCTTTGCTGCTGGGTCCCACCCCCCGGCTGAGCGGCGCTTCCCTGGCAAGGGCTGCAGCAGGAGCCGCTCCGCAGGCGGGCCGGGAATAGGCAGCTGCGGCGGGCCAGAAGCCGAGTCTCTGGGGAGCGCAAGGAGGAGACGCGCGGCGGCGGCGGGGATCCCGGGCGGTGCTGGACCGGGCGAGCTGCAGGCGAGAGAGAGGGTGGCCGGGTCCCTCTTCGCTAGGGTTGCCAGCCTCGAGATACTAAACAAAAAAATGCACTGGTATTAATTAGACTCCGTGGACTGCCAAAAAAACCAAATCAGTGGGTTATAGATCAAATCAAGCCTGAACTGACCCTAGCTCAGTGGTTCCCAACCTTTTTTTGACCAGGGACCACTAGGACTTTTTTGTTCGGTGCAGGGACCCCAAGGTTCAAAATAAAAATTCCGAGAATTTGAAAATAAACTTTAATCATAACTGTTAGTTAAACATTAAACTTAGAATAATATTTGAATATATATTTTTATAATAGAGAACTTTTAATTGAAAATGTTAATTTATTATGGGTTTATAACTTTGTTTCTCGGGCCTTAATTTAGTTCTTGCGGACCCCTGGGGGTCCATGGACCCCCGATTGGGAACCAGTGCCCTAGAAGCTAAAATGACTAAACTGAGGCTGTCGTATTTTGGTCACGTCATGAGACGACAAGAGTCACTGGAAAAGACAGTCTTGCGAGGAAAAGTTGAAGGCAGCAGGAAAAGAGGAAGACCCAACAAGAGATGGATGGACTCAATAAAGGAAGCCACAGCCTTCAATTTGCAGGATCTGAGCAGGGCTGTCAAAGATAGGACATTTTGGAGGACTTTCATTCATAGGGTCGCCATGAGTCGGAAGCGACTTGACGGCACTTAACACACACATTAATTAGACTAGCTGTAGAAAGAATAATACCAAGCTCGAGGTTATTCAAATTGAAACATATTCTAACAGTGCATAAGTGAAAACCGAAAATCAAAGGAAACTTAGTAATATAAACGTCATGCAAGGAACAAAATTAACACGGACTTCGTGTTAATTTTGTTCCTTGCATGACGTTTATATTACTAAGTTTCCTTTGATTTTCGGTTTTCACTTATGCACTGCTAGAATATAAGTTTCAATTTGAATAACCTCGAGCTTGGTATTATTCTTTCTACAGCCTCCAGGTACTAGCTGGAGATCTCCTGCTATTGCAACTGATCTCCAGCTGATAGAGATTAATTCCCCTGGAAAAAATTCCTCCCCCAGTTAGTGGCTCAGATTCAACTTTGGAGCCTCTTGCAAAATAGGTAGATTATTATTTGAAACCATATGCAATGGAAACACCTAGCTATGTCAAAGATTCTTCTGATTTCATTAAACAAATTGAAAAAGTGATTGTCCCACCGGTGGCGAAGAGGGACCTGGCAACTCTGCTCTTTGCAACCAGCGGGAAGTTTTGGGGGTGGAGCCTGAGGAGGGTGGGGTTTGGAGAGGGGAGGGACTTCAATGCCATAGAGTCCAATTGCCAAAGCGGCCATTTTCTCCAGGTGAGCTGATCTCTATTGCCTGGAGATCAGTTGTAATAGCAGGAGATCTCCAGCCACCACCTGGAGGTTGGCAACCCAAGCAAGAGAGGAAGACCCTCACCCACCCCCCAGCAGCACCTTTCCCTTGCCCACGGAAGCAGGGCAGTTCACTGCCTTTCTTCTAAATCCTCCGGCCTTTTTCGTAGGTTGTCAACTAGGGTTGCCAAACATCCAGGTACTACATGGAGTAGGGTTGCCAGGTCCCTCTTCGCCATCAGCAGGTTTTGGGGGTGGAGACTGAGGAGGGGGAGGTTTGGGGAGGGGGAGGACTTAAATGGCATAGAGTCCAATGGCCAAAGCAGCCATTTTCTCCAGGTGAATTGATCTCTTTTGGCTGGAGATCAGTTGTAATAACAGATCTTCAGCTAGTACCTGGAGGTTGGCAACCTAAGCTGGAGATCTGCTATTACAACTGATCTCCAGCCGATAGAGTTTGGGTCACCTGGAGAAAATGGCCGCTTTGGCCATTGGACTCTATGGCATTGAAGCCACTCCCCAAATTCTGTCCTCCTCAAGCTCCACCCCAAAAACCTCCCGCCAGTGGCAAAGAGGGACCTGGCAACCCTATTGCCAACCTTCAGGTGGTGCCTAGAGGTCCCCTCCCCCCAATTCCAACACATTTCCAAACAATAGGGTTGCCAGCTCTGGGTTGGGAAATACCTGAAGATTTTGGGAGTAGAGCCTGTGGAGGACAGGGTTTGGGGAGGGACTTCAATGCAGTATAATGCCATAGAATCCACCTTCCAAAGCTGCCATTTTCCCCAGGTGAACAGAACTCTGTCATCTGGAGATCAGTTGTAATAGCCGGAGATCTCTAACTATCACCTAGAGGTTCAAACTAATAAGCAGCACCAGCTCTAAATTTTGATAAGTCAAGAAACACAAATTAACACCACTAACCAGGTTATAATGCCAGGTATGAGACTCCCTAATATATGTAAACATGAAATAATCAATCAAACAATAAAGGGTTACATCACCAAGTTCATTTCATAGTATTATAATAGACTAGGTTAACTGCACCCAGGTCTAAATCCAACCTAAGTAATAAAGACAATAGTCTAGAATACTAAATGCAAAAGTAAAATAACAGTCCAAACACCAAGTCCAGGTCCAAAGTCCAAAAGTCCAATAATCCAATAGTCCACGATAGTAATTTCTGTCCTTTAGGAATAATAATTCATTCTATCAAAACGCCACCTCCGGATTTGTGTACGTTTCGCCAAACAATGCTTCATCAGTTGATTTTCTTTCAATCAGAAGTGTCCATAGACCTCTGAAAAATAAATTTATACACCAAATACCTAGAATTCTGTTATCAAGCAACAATCCCATAATAATATTCCATACATACCGGTGACCAGCTGACCAAATGGCTCTAACTCTCTGAGGGCTGGTATCTGCTGACATGAGAGTTGGCTTAAAATATTCCCCATGCAGCTGTGACTCATTAGATGTGAGAAGGAAAGCTCATTCTTAAAGTGAACCTTCAAAGGAAGCTAGAAAGGTCGAATTCATTGTTCAAACCCATAGGGGCCAACGTTTTAAATAAAAATATAAGTTGTGTTTCGTGTCTGTGCAGTATTTTAGAAACATCCTCCAACTGATATCTACATGGCTTATATTGCCAAAGAGCAAAAAATGACTGATCTGAGTCTGAATGTCCTTTCTCAAGGAAGTGGCTGGTGAGCGGCTCCTCCAGGGTCCTAGAGCGTATCCTGGCTTTATGTCCGCCAATCCGTAGTTTTAATTGGCGGCGTGTGGACCCAGTGTACATCAAAAAACACGGGCAAATAATTGCTTACACCACATTTTTGGACGCACAATTCATGAAATGTTGCAATGTGTACTTGAAATTCGAGCATGATGAACTTACTTCTTTGATCAGGAGGCTCAAGGGGCAAAAGGCGCATGCGCCACACTTAAAATGCCCGGATGGTAAAGTGCCTTCTGGTTTAAATGATCTATCTGTTTTTACCAAGAAGTTACGTATTGATTTAGTTCTTCTAAGTCCAAAGATAGGTGGTATCGAGCAACCCGGTATATTTTCCAAAATGTGCCAATGTTTGCGTACAATTTTTTGCCCTTCAAAAGAGAGGTGATTAAATTCTAAAGAAGCCTGTACCCTTGAAGGTTTAGTGCCGTCTTCCTTGCAGGGTCGGAGTAAGGTATCCTGATCCTTAAGAGCCACCCTCTTGATAGCAGAGCCCCCTCTTGATAGCATCAGAAATGATAGATTGATCATAACCTCTATCTAAGAGATTCCTATTGAAAGTCCGAACGGCCGCCAAATAATCATTCTGAAAGATGGAGTTCCTTCTCAGTCTCAATAATTGACTGTAAGGTAAGTTTCGCCAAAGATGTAATGGGTGATTAGATGTAAAGTGGAGGCCAGCTCCTACATCAGTTGGTTTCCGATAGCGTTTTACCGCCACCTGGTTCTCCTCGGTCCTAATAACCTCCACATCTAAAAACAGAATGACAGATCTATTCGTTTGTCCTGTAAATTTCAGATTCAAATTTAATGTGTTGAGCCCTTGCAAAAATGGCTCATATGATGAAGCAGACTTAAGAATGTAGAACAAATCATCAATGTAACGAAAATAAACCACCACATGATCTTGAAACATGGGATCCAACATAAGGGAATCATTCTCAAATGCTATCATGTAAACGTTAGCCACAGACGGGGCACAAGCCGCGCCCATGGCGACACCCTGTGTCTGCAAGAAAAAGGAATCCTGGTACCTGAAAAAATTATTTTCAAAAATAATATCCTCTAAACATAAGAGGAAATGTGTTGGAATGGAATAATCTCGTCTAGAATCCAGGGTGGACTCTGTGGCATTGTACCCTGCTGAGGTTTCTCGCCTAACCTCACCCTTCCCAGGCTCCACCACCCCCAAATCTCCAGGTATTTCCCAACCCAGAGTTGGCAACCTGACCAAAACTCGGCAGTGCAGTGAGCAGGAAGCCACAAGCCGGAGGCCCAGGGGCCCCAGACGACCATCGCTGCCCAGGACTGACTGGGACTCCTCTCCAAGGGCAGCCCCAGGCAGAGTACCTTACAGCAGCCCAGCCAGGAGGAGTAGGGTTGCCAGGTCCTTCTTCGGAACCGGCAAGAGGTTTTGGGGTGGAGGGTTTGAGGAGGGTGGGGTTTGGGAAGGGGAGGGACTTCAATACCATAGAGTCCAATTGCAAAAGCGGCCATTTCCTCCAGGTGAACTGATTTCTGTCGGCTGGAGATCAGTTGTAATAGCAGGAGATCTCCTGCTACTACCTGGAGGTTACGGGCAGGCACCAGAGGGCGTGGAGAGAGGCAGCCTTGGCTTTGCCCCACAGGTCCCTTAACAGCAGCTTGGCAGGCCGAAATCTACGGCCAAGCGGGGGGGGGGGACGGGATGCAGGCTGAAAGCGGCCTTTGTGCCCCTTCCTGCCTTTCGAGTCATGAGCCATTCTCGGCTGACCAGGAATCCCCCCCCCAGGCGGGGGCTAGCCGCCTTCAAGTGACCTTTCCAGACCGAGAAGCACCCACAGAACAGCGGTCCCCTTCTAGAAGCCTGGGAAAGGCAGAGATTCAACTGGGGCAGCCAGGCAGACCCCTCTCTCTAGGGTTGCCAGGTCTCTCGTCTGCCACCGGTGGGAGGATTTTGGGGGCAGAGCCTGAGGAGGGCGGGGTTTGGGAGGGGAGGGACTTCAATGCCATAGAGTCCAATGGCCAATTTCTCCAGGTGAACTGATCTCTGTCGGCTGGAGATCAGTTGTAATAGCAGGAGATCTCCAGCTAGTACCTGGAGGTTGGCAACCCTACTTCTCTCAGCGGGGGAGGAAGGATCAGAGCCCTCCCTTGGTGGTGTCCTGCATTAAATTCTGCAAACAGTGTTTGTGTGCTTACTCCATTCTGCCTCCTCCAGACCTCCCCCCATGCTGACCTGGCATCCTCGAGGATGCTGCAGGGCCATTTCAGGGAAAGCTCCCCCTGTTGACTTGCTGCCTGCCAAACACTGCTTTAAAGGTCTAGGAGCTCTGGACCGCCTGTCCCCCTTGATGTTCAACACCCAGCCCCAAAAGAGTTCTGAAAACTGGGGTGTCATCTTCTCTCTGGGGCGTTAAAAGATATTCTTGCAGTTCAGATTCTCCTTGCCAGCACTGCAGTTAATAGGGTTGCCAGGTCCCTCTTCACTACCGGCGGGAGGCTTTTGGGGCGGAGCCTGAGGAGGGCAGGGTTTGGGGAGGGGAGGGACTTCAATGCCATAGAGTCCAATGGCCAACGTGGCCATTTTCTCCAGGTGCACTGATCTCTATTGGCTGGAGATCAGTTGTAATAGCAGGAGATCTCCAGCTAGTACCTGGAGGTTTGGAAATCAGCACAGGAAAAAGGGGTACAAATAAGCACATAAAACGGGGTACAAAGAAGGAAAAATCTAATATGTGACAACATGAGAGACAAAGTATAAGAGTGCACAGCAACAGACAGATACAGATGTACTATCCTATTAAGTATATACATATATACACAGCATTTATGATGTAGACTCTATGCAAGGCAGAGAATATGTGTTCTTCCAGATAGTTAATAAAAGCAGTTCCTGTAGGGTATCCAAATATTGGTATAGTCCAAAAGAATAAGATGGGGGACGGCCGTTTCACATTCTCTTCTTCAGCCCCATATTCAGTTGTAAATGAATCACATAGCAAAATCATCTGTCTTTATTCAATATGCCATCGCATTAGGATAGTTCCTCAGTTCCTTGAGAGATACTTACACGTATAGCCCTGTGAGCCATTTAGAAATGCCCAGAGCATTACAATTCCCTCCTCCCATTCCCACATCTTGTGTTCATGAGGAAAGCCCAGGATGTAGGCTATGCAGGGGGGCTGGAGCAGCGAGGAACGCTCGCTGGCGAAACCAGACACAAAGAAAGACGGGGCTGCTGGCTTCCCTACTCTGAAGAGCAGGATTGGAACAGATTTGCAATTACAGGAACCGGGAGGGGAAGGATTAGCAGGGAGCTATTTGTACCTCCTGGTACAAATAACCAGCTCCAGTTTGCAGCATGGGAAAGCAACTGAGAAGCGCCGGCTGGAGATGGAAGGGGGAGGCAACCCATAGAGCCCTTTCTCCATCCCCGCAGGGGCCCCCCACCATGAGCCCCACAACCACAGACCCCCGGAAGGGTGCAAGCTGGATGCTGCTGGCTCCCTTCTGCCCGGCAAGGCCTTCAAGACAGAAAGAAAAGAGCAGAAGAAATGGTAGCAAACATTTTCTAATGCTGGCGCTTTAATTGCCCCACTTAACTTAGATGTCATTTTGTAAGGCAACAGATCCTATAAATAAACCTGGGCCTTCTTCCTGGCCCAGTTGCTCTGAATGAGGGCAGGGCTCACGTGACAATTAAAGGACTCCGCCGGGGGCTGTTCCTCATTAAACAGATTAAGATGCTTACACCTGACCGGACCAGGGATTTTTTTTTGGGGGGAGGGAAGCAGGGCAGTGCCATTTGAAATAGCCCTGCATGGGCTGTGTGACAGGTCAGCTTGCTCAGTTCCCCTGCAAAGCTGCAGCTGTTTGATACTGTGGACGGCGGCCGGAAGCCGACTCTACTCCTTTCCATACTTGGATATTTCCACCCTTCTGCTGCATTGCTCTTCTGCTGGGGACGAGCCGTGGAGATGGAGCTCTGGTTCCACATAGACTAGGAGGAGGAGGAGGAGAAGAAGACTTGGTTTTTATATGATGACTTTCTCTACCACTTAAGGCAAAATCAAACCAGTTTACAATCACCTTCCCTTCCCCTCCCCACAACAGACACCCTGTGAGGTAGGTGGGGCTGAGAGAGCTCTTGATAGAACTGTGACTAGCCCAAGGTCACCCAGCTGGATTCATGTGGAAGAGTGGGAAAATCAACCCGGTTCACCAGATTAGCCTCCACCGCTTATGTGGAGGTGAGGGGAATCAAACCCGGTTCTCCAGATCAGAGTCCACCACTCCAAACCACCGCTCTTAACCACTACACCATGCTGGCTGGATACAACACCAGTTTTACAGTGCAGTCTGGCAACGGCTGCCCCCCGTAAGAGGCCAAAGCTGGCAGCCCATTATAGATCCTTCTCTGGTTTTGTTAGTGAAGATTGCAAAGGGGTAGCCACGCTCATCTGTCGTGGTAAAATAAAACTAAGTCTAGGGGCACCTTAAGGACTGAGATCCAGTGTGGTGTAGTGGTAAAGAGTTGCAAACTCTGTTCTGGAGAGCCGGGTTCAATTCCCCACTCCTCCACACGAAGCCTGCTGGGTGACCTTGGGCCAGTCACAGTTTTCCGAATATTATACTTGCAGGCCTCCCTACCCCCCCTTTTTATTTTATATGCTCAATCAAAAGGATAGAAATTTGAGCGCCATCTTGGGATTTTGCTTGATTTTAACTGGGATTTTACTGTTTGAGGTGTTAATATTATTGATGTATATTTTAAACGATGTAACCTGCCCTGAGCCTGGCTTTGGCCAGGGGAGGATGGGCTAGAAATCACAAAATAAACAAACCCTCTTAGCCCATGCAGAGGCAGGCAGTGGCAAACCACCTCCCAACGTCTCTTGCCTTGAAAACCTTACTGGGTCGCCATAAGTTAGCTGTGACTTGACATCACACACACACACCTTAAAGATTAACAACATTTATTAAAAACATATGAGGACTTCCTCAACAAAGCTCAAGTTTTTTTTAATTTTTTTATTATTTTTATAACAAAACATATAAACACAATAAAAAACCAAAAAAACCAAAAAATATAAAATACACATACCAAGAAAAAAAAATAAAAGAAAAAATTACATGTTCAGCGCACTACTTATTCCCTAATACAATATTCAAAGCTCAAGTTTTAATCAGTATTGTTAGCCTTTACACCAGCGTGGTGTAGTGGTTAAGAACGGTGGACTCTAATCTGGAGAAGCAAATTGGTTTCCCCGCTCCTCCACATGAAGCCTGCTGGGTGTCCTTGGGCTAGTCACAGTTCTCTCAGAACTCTCTCAGCCGCACCTACCTCACAAGGTCTCTGCTGTGGGGAGAGAAAGGGAAGGAGACTGTAAGCCGGATTGTTTCTCCTTAAAAGGTAGAGCAAGTCAGCATATAAAAACCAACTCGTCTTCTTTAAGGTGCCCCTGGACATTTCATTCATTTTGTTACTGGAAAGGCATCCAAGGGCCCGCTTGTCCACCTCCCTTTCCTGCCGAGGTCTTAACTATAAGCAGCCCATGACTACAAGAGAGCTCGCTCTGTGCTTTTTGCAACCTTGGATCCAAAGCTGTAGCCTTTCTGTGGTTGCTTTGCTTTGCTTGCTTGCTTTGAAAACAATGGCATCTCACCCAGTGCAGCTGGCTTCCTTCTGTGACATTCCAGCTGTTTTCCGGAAGCCCTCCCACACTCTTGGAAAAACAGATTGTCACTGTGCTGTTTCATTGATGAACATCAGCAGATTGAAACTGCAGAGGGTCTGGCCTTCACCTTGGTGCCGTTTTCTGGACTTCAGTGGTCACCCTCCCCTCCCCAGGGCATCCACCGCAGTGATTTGCCTTGCAGGGGAAAGCATACAGATATTCACACGGTGCCTGTGGGGCACACAGCAGCTTTGGGGACAGGCAGCCGAAGTCTAGAAAACTGTGCTGGAAGGAAGGGTTAGCTCCCCATTTTTGCAGCCCCAATCAGAATTAAACGCCCCCCCCCCCATTCACAAGGAAATCCGTTCACAGATGTCTGAGTGTCTTCTCTGATTTAGCCTTGAAAAGCATGCGTTTGCAAGTAAAAACATTTTAAAAATTTCAGCTCACGCATACGTGCGCCACCCTTTCCTTGTCTCGATTTTTTTCTTTGTGGTTTCACCATTTGTTCTTTATTTTTAAAATTACCTCCTGTCACACCATTTAATGGTTCCGCTAGTAGAAATGCAAACAAATTTTAAAATTCTGCACCTGCAAACAAATCCCCTCAAAATTTACAAACAGATGCTTCCCTCCCTAATGTAATCTGAATTAACCTTGAATTAACATGTCCCTGTCTTATTTATTTCTTTATTATTTATTTCATTAATGCCCTACCTTTCTCCCTAATACAGACCCAAAGTAGCTTACCTTGGCTTGCAGTGTAAGTGGATTAAAGTGTTCTCCATTTTATTCTCACACCAATCCTGCAAGGTAGTTGAAGTTGAGAGGGTGGGAGGTCCCAGGTCATCCAGCAAGTTTCATGGCAGAGTAGTGATTCGATTGTGGGTTTCCTGGGCTTGGTTTTTGCAATCCCGGATGTTAAGGTTATTTCCTGTTTTCATATACTACCTTTCTGCCAAGGTACTCAGGAAAGTTCACAATCTATAAAAAAACCAAAGCAATAAAACCCTAGCAATTTCTTAGGTGATCTGGGAACCAACTTCAGCCCCCTAACTGATGGCGTGAAGTCCCTCGCCTGGGCTTTTCTGCCTTCTGCTTAAGAGTAAACAGGACTTTAAGGCCTTTTATGCAGGGACATTAACCTGCGGTCACTCCAGCCGACTGCTTCGGGGCTTCCTTTTGACTATGCATGCCTTTTCCGACTGTCAGAGGTCGCCTCGCTCTCCCCGCATGTTCTACCCACATTTTCCAGATTCTGGCTAAAACAGCATTCGGAAAACATGGGCAAAACCCGCTGGGAGAGCTAGGTGACCTCCGACAGTCAGAAAACGCATGCATAATCAAAATGAATCCCCAAAGCAGTTGGTGGGGGTGACTGTGAGGAAATGACCCTGCATAAAAGTTACCCTAGGAAGAGCTGCCCTGACCTGGATGGCCCAGGCTAGCCTGATTTCGTCAGGTCTCAGAAGCTAAGCAGGGTCAGCCCTGGTTAGTATTTGGATGGGAGACCACCAAGGAAGTCCAGGGTTGCTTTGCAGAGGGAGGCACTGGCAAACCACCTCTGTTAGGCTCTTGCCATGAAAACCCCAAAAAGGGGTCGCCATAAGTCGGCTGCAACTTGAAGGAACTTTACACACACACACAGGAAGAGCTGGGCATGGCCTACCAGCTGGACTCCCTCATGTCATTAGTGGCTCCTGCAAGAATGGATGGCTTCTCAGCTAGGAAGGGACCATACTGGAAGACATTTAAAATGGCAGGGCAACCAGAAAGTGGCAAGGCATTACCAACCACATCACTAATCCAACTGTTTCTACTAGATGCACGAAAACTACTCAGCAATCCATACAGGACAGACTAGCAGTGCAATTCTGTTATAGCCAAAATTTTGCCACAAATGTTAATGTGATGCTGATGTCCGAGGTCTAGGGTTGCCAGGTCCCTCTTCGCAACCGGCAGGATATTTTTGGGGCGGAGCCTGAAGAGAACGGGGTTTGGGGAGGGGAGGGACTTCAATGCCATAGAGTCCAATGGCCAAAGCGGCCATTTTTCTCCAGGTGATCTGATCTCTATCTGCTGGAGATCAGTTGAATTAGCAGGAGATCTCCTGCTACTACCTGGCAGTTGGCAACCCTACCGAGGTCCTATATCTGTTCTGGTTTACGTCCAGAGAGTTGCCAGCGCCACGGATCTCTCTAGTGGAGAGGTACTTGCCTTGATCGATCAATTGTTTAGAACAAAGAGCTTGCACCTAACAGTCGTCTTGCGGTAATTTGAGGGCCCCTTTGGACAAACCTAAGATTTCTTAAGTCTCTAAAAGAAGGCCCCTACCTGACTAATGGTAAAAATACAGTTGGCTTGTATATGATCCATCTTCTGGCTGATCTCTGGCAGTTAGTCTGGGAAACACAATAGCTTAAGATGTTGTTTTGGGTAAGGCTAGTTTTTGCCATGGGACATATAATGCCCTTATTAATGCAGGCCGCACTGCTTATCTCTCTCACTGAGGATTGCAGTCAGGCATCTGTGAAGACATTAGGTTTTTAAGCAGAGGCTAGATGGCCATCTGTCAGCAATGCTGATTCTATGACCTTAGGCAGATCATGAGAGGGAGGGCATCTTGGCCATCTTCTGGGCATGGAGTAGGGGTCACTGGGGGTGTGTGGGGGAGAGGTAGTTGTGAATGTCCTGTATTGTGCAGGGGGTTGGACTAGATGACCCTGGTGGTCACTTCCAACTCTGTGATTCTAAGAAGGTGGGCTGAACAGCAGGAGTTCCAATAGATGCACACTTCTTTATCTCCCCTGTACCATTTACAGTTTCAGTCTCTCTTCTGAGAAGGCCTTTCCCCATTACTCTGTCTCAAAAATACTGTGAATAGCATTGCGTTTGTGAGATTGTTGAGTTTACAGATTGAGGCGGTGCCTATAGGTACGTATGCATTGAAGACACTTCCCTCTGCCTGGCGCTGGCCCCAGTTATTTCGGAGTGGGATTCTTGAGGGAGAAGAGCTGGAGCATTCCCTCTCATACGCAACCTCCTGGCTGTCTCCTAAAGTATTTTTGGCTCCTGTAGCTGAAGAGAGAGACCAAAAACGTGATCCCAAAATATACTGAGGGAATTTTACGAGGTTGTCAGATCTGGGCTGATTTGGTTGGCAGGTGATATTACTGTATTCTATAAATACATCAGATGAGTTGGGAAGAGCAGAACAAGGGGAATTTATGGTAGGATAAAGAAGAGCACAAAGATAAGGAATATCTATACACTGTCCGTTAATAAATTGAAGGGTGAAATCAAAACACCAGAAGAGAACATTCTGTAATAACTCCTTTTGAGTAGGACGATTATGGCACCAAAGGGCATCAACATAGTGTTCAAGAACCACTTCTTTTCTCATGTCACCTGTTGCCTGATTTTCTATCAAAGACTCATAGAGTTGGAAGGGACCTCCAGGGTCCAACCCCCTGCAAAATGCAGGAAATTCACAACTACCTCCCCCCACACTCCCAGTGACCCCAACTCCATGCCCAGAAGATGGCCAAGATGCCCTCCCTGTCATCATCTGCCCAAGGTAATAGAATCAGCATTGCTGACAGATGGCCATCTAGCCTCTGCTTAAAAACCTCCAGGGAAGGAGAGCCCACCACCTCCCGAGAAAGCCTGTTCCACTGAGGAACCGCTCTAACTGTTAGAAAATTCTTCCTAATGTCTAGATGGAAACTCTTTTGATTTAATTTGAACCCGTTGGTTCTGGTCCAACCTTCTCCCTCACTCTGAATATATATGTTGCTTACAAACTGAGAAAGACACCTTCCTCTGTGTGTGTTTGCAAACCCTGTGTGTGTTTGTATTCCTAACTGAATGAGAGATGGTTCTCCAAGAAGAAAAATTGGTGGTGGTGGAAACTGCCATCCAGTCACAGCGGACTTATGGCAACCCGTAGGGTTTTCAAGGCAAAAGAGACATTTGGAGGTGGTTTGCCATTGCCTGCCTCTGTGTGGGCTGGGTTCTGAGAGAACTGAGACTGGCCCCAGGTCACCCAGCGGGCTTCATGCGGAGGAGTGGGGAATTGATTCTGGTTCTCCAGATTGGAGTCCGCTGCTCTTAACCACTACACCACACTGGCTCTCAAAGAAAAATTAGCCTGGAGGGGGAAAATGTATGTTTTTGTCAGCAGGGGGAAAAATAGTTCCTTTCTTGTAACTTGTTCTTGGTTTTCGGAGCATTTCAACATATGGAAATAATCATAAATAACACTTAGCAGAGCTCATGCCAGTGCAGAGGTGGGCGGCTATAGCAGTTTTAGCTGCCTGTACTGAGTAGGAGTGAATGCATTTCAGAACTGCTGCTGGAGGAAATGCTTCCTCAGCCTGGCATTTGGAACCACAGTTGTTGACGCCATATAACCCACGGGCCCTGCGGCAGAATGGCCAGCTGCTTTGGGTGCCGGTATTTTGTGGAGTATTATGGGGAACGGGAAGCAGTCGGTGATGGTAGTGGGAATCAGGAGGGGACTGGTAGTAAATGAAGGTCATAGCTTGGGGAGGAGTGAGATGGGACATCTGCAAACTGCCAAGGAGCCCCAGAGCTTGATGGAGATTGCAGGGTGCGATATTTGGCTTGTGGGGACAGAAGCCTGGCATCCTGCTAAGGGAAGAGAAGAACTGGGGACGTATCAGATGGAGGTAGGGTTGCCAATCTCCAGGTACTAGCTGGAGATCTCCTGCTATTACAACTGATCTCCAGCCGATAGAGATCAGTTCACCTGGAGAAAATGGCCGCTTTAGCAATTGGACTCTATGGCATTGAAGTCCCTGCCCTCCTCAGGCTCCACTCCAAAAACCGCCCGCCAGTGGTGAAGAGGGACCTACCCACCCTAGGTGGAGGGATACGATAACACTTTTGGGGAAGACGTGGGGGGATGACTTTTACAGACATCAACGAGTAATAGTAAGGTTGTCAACCTCCAGGTGGTAGCTGGAAATTTCCTGCTATTACAACTGATCTCTAGCCGATAGAGATCAGTTCCCCTGGAGAAAATGGCCGCTTTGGCAATTGGACTCTATGGCATTGAAGTCCCTCCCCTCCCCCAAACCCGACAGGGTCACCATAAGTCAGCTGTGACTTGATGGCATTTTCCACCACCAAATTCTTAAAGCATAAGCCAAACATTTCAGAGGGGAGTTAGATGTGCTTGTGCCAAAATATACTGGCTGCTCTTGCCTTGGTCTAAGCTTGCAGAAACCCGAGACTCTTTACAATGAATACCACATCCACAGGGTTTCAGGCCTTTGTGTTTTAATTTTGTTTTGGGAAGCATTTCCATCCTTGCAGCAAGCGCTGGCTTCCAGACATGTGGTTTTGTTTAGTAACTACAAAGCTGTAAGATTTTCCTTACCAAAGAAACTGATCTTTTGCTGAGACCTTAACTCATTGTGGAGAAGCAAGATGAAGGAAACAGTCAAAGTTTATAGGCACACATGCATACAATCTGGTGTATGCAACCACCCCCTTCGAATTACCCTTTCATTGTTCCCTTTAATCTGTAATAAAGGGCCAGTAACCTGGGGGAGGATCAAAATTTTGTTTGGTTCTAGGGTTGCCAGGTCCCTCTTCACCACTGGTGGAAGATTTTGAGGCAGAGCCTGAGGAAGGTGGGGTTTGGGGAGGGGAGGGACATCAATGCCATAGAGTCCAATTGCCAAAGCGGCCATTTCTTCCAGGTGAACTGATCTCTATCGGCTGGAGATCAGCTGTAATAGAAGGAGATCTCCAGCTAGTACCTGGAGGTTGGGGAGAAAAAAGGCACCTCTGTACTAATACCACGAGGTTAGGAAAACAGTACAGGATAATATATATACACAAAGTGCAAATTTTATGAACTACTGAGATGAAACAAGGACCATATACATAACACATACAAAGCACAAATATATATAATATATACAACCGCATAAAGCAGAAATGATTCCAAAGGTCTCAACAGAGTACCAGGTAAGTATTAGTATTGTAATCTTTGTGTATAAAGTCCATATAAAGCCACAATCATCAATGGATACGGCCGTTTCAGATCCACAGCAGTGGAAATCTTTCTTCAGTCCTTCAAGAAAGTGCTTTTATACATTCATAATTCCTTCCCATGCAGGGTAAGTACAATTTGTTTCAATCAGACGTCAGCAAAGTACATCACATAGTGCAGCAAGATCTCCAGCTAGTACCTGGAGGTTGGCAACCCTATTTGGTCCTGATCAAGTCTAATTAAGGTCTGATTTAAATGGGAGGCTGACAGGCAATCTGAACTTACGTGAGCCAGCATGGTGTAGTAGTTAGAGCAGGGGTCTCCAATGTGGTGTCCAGGAACACCCTGGCACCCACCAAGTGTTTTTTTAGAAAGTGGGCAGGGCCAGATGGGTCTTTTGCCCAGTAGGACTTCTGATTGGCCATTGGAGATCTTATTGACTGTGCAGATTTTCAAGAAATTGCTCCAAGCAGCCATTGCCACCACAGCACAAGTCACTGCATGTGCGAAGACAAGTTGTGTGTATACCAGAAAATATTTTTAAATGATGTTCATTTTTAAAGGCATCCTGTCAAACAGAGCTTCTGCCTGAAATGTTGAAAAGTTACTATTATAGTTATGCATGACCTGACTCCCTGATATTTTGTGGTTGGCTTTGCTTCTTATGGCAGTAGGGTTGCCAAGTGCCAGGTGGTTGTAGGCAAACCCCCGCCAATTCACCTGGCTGCCTGCCGACCAGCTGAGGGTTGGCAGGCAACGCGTGCCATCTAGACATTAGGAAGAATTTTTTAACAGAGCGGTTCCTCAGTGGAACAGGCTTCCTTGGGCGGTGGTGAGCTCTCCTTCCCTGGAGGCTTTTAAGCAGAGGCTAGATGGCAATCTGTCAGCAATGCTGATTCTATGACCTTAGGCAGCTCATGAGAGGGAGGGCATCTTGGCCATCCTCTGGGCATGGAGTCACTGGGGGAGTATGGGGGAGGTAGTTGTGAATTTCCTGTGTTGTGCGGAGGTTGGACTAGATGACCCTGGTGGACCCTTCCAACTCTATGATTCTATGGCTCAGTTCAGCCTTGGCATCCTCTCAACCTGGCAACCGTCCAAGAGGCTGATTGGCAACTCTGTTCTGTTTGCAAGGCCCTTGGAGCACACAGAGATGGAGATGTTTGGGGGAGGGGGAGAAGCCCTCTTCTGGATGCCTCCTTGAGGTATTTGTTCCTCTGCCTCAACGGAAGCACAGTGTGCTGCAAAGGCCAGCAGCAGCATTTCCCTGATTCAGCAGAATCTTTTCCAGCCACCCCTCCCCACCACACACACACACACATACACTCGCTCACTGAATACCTTTGAAAGCAAACCCAGTGTTCTGAGCAGTAAACATCTGGTTGCACAACATGGGCTCTGGAACGGTCTGTGAATGCCAGCCCAGCCTGCTGGCTTTAACGGAAGGAAGATCAGGACGTGCCTGCAAAATAATCACTGGTGGGAAAGAGAAGGGGTGTGTGGAATATCACTGTGAATGAACAGCAGAAAGAAGGAAGGAGGAGGGATAACGGAGAGAGACAAGCGCTTAGTGTGAAATGCAGTCCCTAAGGTCCGTATGGCAGGTGTGAGAAACTGGAAATCACAGGGCCATATCTGGCCTCCCGGGGGCAGTCTAGGGTTGCCAACCTCCAGGTGGTGAGAGAAATATGCACTAGTACTAGCAAAGTCTGGCTGAGGAAACAATAGTACAAGGCTCAAACAATCAATTTGCAAAAACATGTATTGGACAATTACAACAGTGAAAGTGCAAAGAGTGTTGAAAATGAAAACTTATAAACTAAGCTAACAATTATAGTCTTAAAAGTTGATAGGTTCAAGTCAATAAATATGTTCAATTCAGTAGATATATTTCAATATGAAGTCAGAAAGACTCTATAAAAGTTCATGACTAGTATATCTTTCGCTTGCATGGAGGGAACGAAAGTCGGGAGGAGACGCGGAACGCTGTCCGGATGTCTTGCGTTTTCGCCGCCCCCACGGGCGGCTTCTTCAGCTCTCCGTTCAAACCAAAAACAATACTTCTGCAAATAAAATAAATATACTACAAACCTATCTGGACGTCTACTCTGTTGGTTCCAAATTATACAATTATACAAAATGCCATAAAACAACATAGATACAACGTACATACCTTCAATGTTCATTCAGCAAGGTGTTGCATGCAGGATTCTTACACAGACCTTCCTTGCTCCCAACAGGGTTGCTCAGTGAAAGTGCATGTCAGCAAAAGCACAGGTGTTACTGTTTTAAGAGCTCAACTGAAGGGAACACGTTATAATCACAGCTGGAGGAATTGATTTTAAACACAGATATATAATTTAAAGGAAACAAGAAAAATCTAATTCATTGTTCAGACCATAAGGGTGATAAGATTTAAATAAATAAATAAAGGGGAGTTCTTGCCTAAGTAAGATCTTTTGAACATTATCAGCATCAAAAGAATTGCCCTTGTAAACCCAAATGGCAAAAAACCTGATGTCATTTTCATCATGTTTCTGGTTGACAAAATGATGAGTAAGAGGGGCCTCAAAATTCCGTAGTCTGATTCTGGATTTATGCTCACCTATTCTCACTTTTAGGGGGCGACAGGTGCTGCCCACGTACAATTTACCACATTTGCATGTGACGCTGTAAACGCATCTGCTCGTGGAGCAGTTGGAAAAGTGGTTAAGTTTAAACCTGAATTCAGAGCTAGTAGAGCTGAACTCTTTAAGGGGTAGGCTGAGCGGGCAGAAAGAGCAGGAACCACAAGGGAAGTGGCCAACGACAGAGGGGGTGGCTTGCCGTGGCAGAATGTCAGAATGGATCAACTTGTCCCTGAGTGAAGTATTCCTCCTTAGGCCGAAAGTGGGGGGAGTGGCACAGCCAGGAATGATGGACAATATGTGCCAATGGTTTCTGCCAATATTTGGGGGGCATCTTTGGAATTCTGACCAAGGGCAGTGGGCACAATCACAAAAATGGGTGCCGCAGGAGGAAGACAAAATGTCAAGGATCAATAGGGTTGCCAACCTCCAGGTACTAGCTGGAGATCTCCTGCTATTACTACTGATTTCCAGCCGATAGAGATCAGTTCACCTGGAGCAAACGGCTGCTTTGGCAATTGGACTCTATGGCATTGAAGTCCCTCCACTCCTCAAACCCCGCCCTCCTCAGGATCCGCCCCAAAAATCTCCCGCCGGTGGCAAAGAGGGACCTGCCAACCCTGGGGATCAAGGTTATATACGAGTCTAATAGTAACTGTTCAACATTTCAAGCAGAAGCTCTGTTTCCTTTTAATCTGCTCAGCCAATCAGAAGCCCTGCTGGGGAAAAAACCCCACCTAGCCCCACCCACTTTCTAAAAGCACTTGGTGGGTACCCGGAATGGTGTATTTCTGCAGGAGCTGGCTGACATGACACTAGGGTTGCCAACTCCAGGCTGGGAAATTTCTGGAGATTTAGGGGTGGAGTGTGGGGAGTGCAGAGTTCGGAAAGGGGGGGACCTCAGCAGGATATTCTGCCATACAGTCCACCCTCCGAAGCAGCCATTTTCTCCAGGGGAATTGATCCCTGTCCCCTGGAGATCAGTTATAATTATAGGACATCTCCAGGCCCCACCTACAGGTTGGAAACCCTACATGGCGCCCCTTCTGCAATCATTTCTTAGGACTAACTAAAATGTCACACAGTAGGAGCCGGGCCAACCGCAACATCTCACATGCCAAAGATTAGTGTATAGACTCGTATTTGTTTCTTTATTTTCTATGCACTGACTATTTTCTTTCTTTCTTTTAATAATAAATATTTCTTTGTTGAAACATGCGTTGCCCTGGCATGCAAGAGTCTACATTCATGCCCTGATTTGTGAGCGCTGGTTGTATCCTCGGAACAAGAGCTTCATTCTCAGCGTGTCAGAGGGGGCTCTGTCTGAAACGGAAAGGCCATTGTGTGGTCTGTAAACTCAGTTGCCTGGGTGCAGAGGAAACCGGGGTGGGGGGCTGTTTTGTACAGCTCATGAGAGAGCAGTTTGATAACCTACTTTCGGGGGGGGGTAGCTAGTAAGAGACCCCTCTGAGAGGAATATGAATTAACATAAACAATCCAGTGAGTCAGAGATCAAAGCAGGAAGAATCTGTCTTTGACAGCCTGGGATTTGGGAAATCCGCCCAGTGCTGGCTTTGATGTCAAAATTCATGGCTATTTCTGCTATTTTCAAAATGGCCACAAATTCCATTCTGAAACGAAAGAATGTACAGATGAAATGAGATGTATGATAGCCCAGGCTAGCCCGATCTCGCCAAATCTCGGAAACTAAGAAGAAGAAGAGTTGGTTTTTATACGTCAGCTTTCTCTCCCATTTAAGGAAGAATCAAACCGGCTTACAATCACCTTCCCTTCCCCTCCCCACAACCTGTGAGGTGGGTGGGGCTGAGAGAGTGTGTCTAGCCCAAGGTCGCCCAGCTGGCTTCATGTGGAGGAGTGGGGAAACAAATCCAGTTCACCAGATTAGCCTCCGCCGCTCATGTGGAGGAGTGGGGAATCAAACCCAGTTCTCCAGATCAGAGTCCACCGCTCCAAGTACAATCCTGGTTAGTGTCTGGATGGGAGACTACCAAGGAAGTCCAGGGTGGCTCTGCAGAGGCAGGCAATGGCAACCCCCCTTTGAAAATCTCTTGCCTTGAAAAGCCTATGGGGTCGCCATAAGTTGGCTGTGACTTGAAGGCCAAAAAATTGACTAAGAGGGTCACTCTGTGATATGCTCGGCTTGCTTTACTAGGTTGATACCTGCACACATAGTATTTGAGAGACTTATACTAACCAGTATTACAACAAGAACCTATTATACCAGATGTTTGAGTAATTGAGAATAGAATTTACAACATATACACATGCCTGGTTGGGTTTGATCTGTTCGTATTTGTATTTGTATTCATTAATGTATTTCTGTAAATGTGTGCAGGTTTACAAAGGGTTTTAATTAACCACTGATGAAGGCCCCATAGGCCGAAATGCGTTTGGTATGTGGTTATAGTTATCAACCTCAGGAAATGCCATTGTGCTATTTTAATGCTTTTAAATAATTTTAACTTTTATATAGCTCTTCTAAAAAATTATACTTTCAATATTTATACATAGACTTATATATATTTTCCTTTCACCCAACCTTGGGTACCCAACCCTATGGGGTCGCCATAAGTTGGCTGTGACTTGACGGCCAAAAAATCGTCTAAGAGGGTCACTCTGTGATATGCTCGGCTTCTAGTTAAGTCATGTTTACTGTATAAGGCCATAGGCCATTACAATCTAAAACAGTATAGTAACAGGTTAAAATATACAAAACCAGAATCATTAAAAGAATACAAAAATTAAAAATTAAAATACGCCCATTTGGCTCTGTCCAGCTTTACCACCTTTCATGGTTTGCTTTGCCCTGATTTTCTTGGCCTCCAGGCCATACAGTGCCATTCTTTGAGAGATATACGGGTCCTTATTGACAGCAAATAGATTAATCTGTCAACATCAGATGAAATTGTGACCCTGAAAGAACGTTTGCCAGAAACTTGTTCCAGGGCTCAGTGTATAAAGGACAGGCCAGGACATGACAGGGGAGATCTTCCGCTGAACCACCACATAAACAAATGCGTTGAGCCAGAGGTATTTTTTAAAAACGGCGTGTAAGGAGCTCCATGGGCATAGTTCGGTAATGCGACGATGTAAGGGCTGCTCTGAAGTTGGCTTGTTTTATTCTAGAGGGCATGCACGCCCGGAGAATGCACCTTTCCCTTCCATGAATGCAGAGAGGCGCTTTCCTCTAAGCCAGGACTGCCGATCGGTGTGCTGCAGGAAGAGGAGAGGAATCCCACTCAGTGGCGTTCCTTTGAAGGAGAGGGAGAGCCCCCAGCATGTAATAACGGAGGAGCACACTACCTGCTTCCAAACCCAGCCAGGCAGTACAGCCCCCTGGGCCGCAGCCGTCTGCAGCAGGCACAACCACTGAGAATAAATGCAGTGGCGGGCAGGGAAGGAGTAGACGCTGAGCCGAGTTAATGATCTGTCTGCAAAGACAGTAGTTTTTATAGCAATGGCCAGAGCACGTCTTCTAAAAAGATCAAGACCCAGACCGTGACTTGGTAGAACTGGCGTTATCTCACCCAGAAGCCCTGCCTGGTAATTCCTAGATGTGTGGAGCGGTCCCTGGATATGATTCAGAGCATGTACAGAGCTGATGTGCTCAGAGGCGCTCTCTCGTAGAATCATAGAGTTGGAAGGGACCACAAGGGTCATCTAGTCCAACCCCCTGCACAATGCAGGAAATTCACAACTACCTCCCCCCCACACCCCCAGTGACCCCTACTCCATGCCCAGAAGATGGTTACTGCTGCCCAGTGTGAGTTCCCCTCAGGTCAAGCTTGAAATCACAACCAGGCTCCATCCCCTTGCCTTTAACACAAATAGTGTTGTGACTTGCCTGTTCTCTTAATCGAGAAGCCGGAGCTTTGCAACAGAGAAAGAAACCAGTAAGTTATGGGGCTGCTACTGGGCCCTATGGCAATAGGAGCCCCGTGGCGCAGAGTGGTAAGCTGCAGTTCTGCAGTCCAAGCTCTGCTCACAACCTGAGTTCGATCCCAACGGAAGTTGGTTTCAGGTAGCCGGCTCAAGGTCGACTCAGCCTTCCATCCTTCCGAGGTCGGTAAAATAGAGTACCCAGCTTGCTGGGGGTAAAGTGTAGGTGACTGGGGAAGGCAATGGCAACACCCTGCAAACATGGCCTGCCTAGTAAATGTAGTGATGTGGCGTCACCCCATGGGTCAGTAAAGACCTTTACCTACTGGGCAAACCACAGCCCTCCCTACAGCAAGGGGCGCTGTGTTCCCTTTGTTCCCACCTTCGTTGTATGGGTAGAGGCAGGATAGCTTTGTTGACGTGCCGGCCTGTAATGGGCGCATGTTGGGGGTGTCACTGGGAACTCCAGCGCTGTTGCTATGTTCTTTGCTTAACAGAGTTGGGTCTTTAAAAAAAAATACAGCTTATCTCATGCCATGTACCAAAACTTGTAAAGCGGTGGTCCCCAGTGTGGCATCTGGTGGGGGCACCCCCAGTGGTGCCTACCAATGTATTTCCTTGTACCTGCTCTGCTGCTTGTGTTTTGGGGATGAAATCCAAGGAGCCTTGAGCAAGGAACAAACACGCTGTGACCGGATCATTCCCCACCAGCTGGCTGGGAAGCCAGGCACAGAGCTTACTTGAGGGGAGGGGCCGTGGCTCAGTGGAAGAGCATCTGCTTGGCCTGCAGAAGGGAACTCATCTCTGTAGCCTGGAGATAAATTTCAGGAGAACTCCAGCCCTGATCTGGAGACTGGCAACCCTACCTGTTAGTCTGTAGTAGTAGAACAACATTTGAGTCCAGTCGCATCTTAAAGACCAACAGAAATGGTCAGGGTATAAGCATTCATGAGTCAACATGATTACCAAGAGAAATTCATTATGCTTGTATTCCCAGGGCAGGGGTAAATGAGAATACTGGTCAGCTGATGGTGCCATCCTAAGCAGAGTTAACCCCCTTCAAAGCCAATGGACTTAAAAGGGTGTCACATCACTTAAGATGGCTCTATTTCTCTAGGCTTCAGGAATTCCAGTGCAGGCTGTGAACTGCAGGAAAGAAGTTGAGAATCTGGAGCAATTAGTTCGAAGCATCCCGGGATCTCTGGGGGGTGGGGTAATGGCTGTGGGTCAAAGAACTGAACTGTGCCTCTTTGTGTTGTTAATGAGCGATGAGGAAATGTCTTGGTAATAGGGGGACAGTGATTCATCATTTTGCATGTGCTTGATTTCTTGTTAACCCGTTTGTTGACCTCTTTTCTCGGAGGGAAAAAGGCTAGCTTGCTCGAAGAGGTCAGGGAACTAGATCTGTTGGGGGGGAAGTAAAAGTGTCTCTGTGTGGGGGGGTCTGGTTGATGTCCTATGCAGTCCTATGGCTTTGGCCTAGGGTGAGTTGTGGGGTTCTGGAGCTGAAGCCGGTGAAAAAAGGGACTGTCAGCTTTATTGGGTTGTTGCCTGGTTGGCCATCAGTTATGAGAAGATGCTTCTCCAATGTTGAAGCACCTGTCTGAGCACCTGGGGGGAAGTCATGGAGAGGGGCTGTGGCTCAGTGGTAGATCATCTGCTTGGGGATGCAGAAGGTCCCAGGTTCAATTCCCAGCATCTCCAGTTAAAGGGACTAGGCAAGTAGGTGATGTGAAAGACCTCTGCCTGAGATCCTGGAGAGCCGCTGCCAGTCAGAGTAGACAATACTGACTTTAATGGACTGAGGGTCTGATTCAGTATAAGGCAGCTTCACGTGTTCATGCGACCCCCACTCAGCTTGAAGGTGCAGGATCTCCCTCACTCTCTGGGGATCCGATGTGGGGTTCTTTGCATGTTCATTTCTATGTTTACACTTAAGAAGAAGAACAACTAGAGAGAGCTTCGGGCTGTTGTTACCGCCAAGACTGAATCCCAGAGAAAGAAAGGGAAGGTGTTACCTGAAGGATAGAAGACCTGTGTTTGTGTGTGTGTGTGTGTTTGTGTGTGTGTGTAAAGTGCCTTCAAGTCACAGGCGACTTATGGCGACCCCTTTTTGGGGTTTTCATGGCACACAGAGGTGGTTTGCCAGTGCCTTCCTCTGCACAGCAACCCTGGTATTCCTTGGTGGTCTCCCATCCAAATACTAACCAGGGCTGACCCTGCTTAGCTTCTGAGATCTGACGAGATCAGGCTAGCCTGGGCCATCCAGGTCAGGGCTATAGAAGACCTACTCAGTGAGAATTAGGGTTGCCTGGTCCCCCCAGACCACCGACAGGGGATGGGAGGGGGCAGGGTTGCCAGATCCAGGCTGGGAAACTCCTGAAGATTTGTGGATGGAGCCTGGGGAGGACAGTGACCACAGTGGGGTACAGTGCTGTAGAGTCCACCCTCTAGAACATCCATGTTCTCCAGGGAAGATGATCTCTGTGGTCTGGAGATAAGATGTAATTCTGGGGGGTTCCCGGGTCCCACCTGGAGGCTGGCATCCCTAGAGGGAATATCAGGATCTTCCACCAGCTCCTGTGGCCACATCACTTGCCATTAAGGGCCAGTGAGGGCACCCTGCCTTGCGGCCCAGAGCACCTCTGCTTGCGCCAGAGAAGGGCTAGGTAGGAGAAAGAACGCTCACTTTTAGAGCTCCAGGTCCCCCAGCAGGCTTCATGTGGAGGAGCGGGGAATTGAACCTGGCTCTCCAGACCAGAGTTTGCAGCTCTTAACCACTACACCATGCTGGGTCTCATTCCTTAAGGTGCCGGTGGCGAAGAGAGACCTGGCAACCCTACTTAGAGCTCTCTCAGCCCCACTTACCTCACAGGGTGTCTGTGGTGGGCATGGGCATAGGGCTGCCAGGTCGTTCATCACCACCTGTGGGAGGTTTTTCCACACTGAGCTTCCTTACCCTTCTTGGGACCGGCATCTGAATGTTACCCGTGGCGGGACATACATTATAACCTACAATTTGAAATGAAAACTAGGTAGAAAATGCTGCAAGATGCCTTTTGACTGAAGAAGAATGGTTAAATTGCCAAGAATTTGAAACGGCCATATCCTCCATTACTATTGGCATCCATTGTACTACATGAGATTAGTCTGTGGAAGAAGAATTTGTACCCTGCTTTTGAGATATTTAAAAATATGAATGTCTATGAATGACTTTTTGTAGGTCTTTTTGTGTACATAATGTCTCATATTGTATGTAATTGCACGTAGCTATTTATAAATCTATTTTGCTCTTTAAGTAGTGTTTCGCTCCTGTACTAATTTCCAAATCCATTGATATTTGTACAGTGGTGTCTCTTTTTTCCTCCAGTACCTGGAGGTTGGCAGCCCTATGTGGGGAGGGGGAGGGACGGCGATTGTAAGCCGGTTTAATTCTTAAGCGGTAGAGAAAGTCGGCATATAAAAACTAACTCTTCTTCTTCCAGCACCAATGCAAGTTGTGCAGGCGGCGCTGCTAAGCCAGGGGCGGGAGCCTTTCCCTGTTGCTCAACCACAACCTGTCTCCACCTGCCTGGCCCGGGAAAGGGCAGTCGGGCCAGGAGTTGGAGAGAGTTGCGTTCCCACGCGCCAGCACCACGCTCCGGAGGCGCGTCTGCAGCGGAGGACCGCCTCCCCCCCCACATGCCACGTCTCCTTCCAAATCCTCCCAGAGCGCTGGTTCCCAACCAGGGGTCCATGGACCCCCAGGGGTCCGCGAGAACTAAATTAAGGTCCGCGAAACAAAGTTATAAACCCATAATAAATTAATATTTTCAATTAAAAGTTCTCTATTATAAAATATATATATTCGAATATAATTCTAAGTTTAATGTTTAACTAACAGTTATGATTAAAGTTTATTTTCAAATTCCCGGAATTTTTATTTTGAACCTTGGGGTCCCTGCACCGGACAAAAAAGTCCTAGTGGTCCCTGGTCAAAAAAAGGTTGGGAACCACTGTCCCAGAGACACAAACACTCTTGCACAACAGCGTCCCTTTGCACAGCTGGAACAGCTGCCTGGCAGCACCCGCGTGATTCACCGGCTGGCGGGGGCCAGCGGCTGGAGCAACCCCGGGCAGCCCTCGCCTCCCGATGCGTTGTGCGCGCAGAGCCCTCTGGTGGTGGGAAACGGAAGCGCAGGCTGCAATGAAAGCGGAGATTTATTTGGGGTGCAGAATCGGGGGTGGGTGAGTGGGGAGCAGCCTTCCTTCCTCCATCCTTCCTTCCTTGCTCGTCGAAGTGACCCGAATAACGACAGCTAAAGCTTCCGTTCAGGGACGCGTGGGGCGAAAACGCACGGGAGGTTTGGCACGTTTTCGATGCGCGCTCTAGATGCGCGCTCTTAGAGGCACCTTTCCCCCCCCCCCCAGCCCAATCCGCAGCGCTCAGAAACAAGCCCCCGTGCAGAGTTTTGAGAATTCAGATGGGGAAAAGGTGCATCGAGAGAGGAGCAAGCCCAAGGCAAAACCTCCCGTGCGTTTTCGCCCGTGGATGGCTGCTCATTCCGCTTGCCGTGCGGGCGAACCCAGCCTTTCTTCGGCGGGGATCGGGATTCAAGCGAGGGATTCTGCAAAACTGGGCACGTTGAATTAATTGGCAAGGAAGGTCCTATGGAAGTGGTCGAGGAAGGAGCCTCTTTCCCTGGCTCCCTCTATAACCAAGTCCATCCCTGCAAGGTTTGGATTGGAGGGCTGGGCGCGGGTGGGGTGGGGTGGGGTGGGGGGAGGGCAAAATGCACTGAATTAATTCCATGGATTTAGGCAGCAAATGGAGAACAGAGAAGAAATGAGGTTGGGTGGGGGGGAAAGCAGCATTCCTAACACGCTGGCAAATGGATGCAGGCGAGGGGAAAGTCTATTCGTTCCGACAGCTAAATGGAAGCTTCCGTGTATGGTGTCAATAATTTATTGAATTGTAAATATAACAGTGGCAAGATTTGTTTCAATCCTTATATCCCTCCAACACTAGATATATGCTGCTCAAGATCAATTGATCAAGGAGCTTCTAAGGGATAAAAGGAAAAGGAATGTGACAATGCAAATGAACGAAAATTAACAGCGTTAAGAGGAAAGGAGAACCATATGCTTGTCCAGGGTTTTACTGAAAGGGTACATGTTGTCCTCCCCACCACCCCCATGGTCATTAGGCTTTTTCAACCTTCAATTGAAGAGGGTGTGGAAACTGCCTTCTTCCTTCAAGCCAGGTAAGCGCATTGAACAGGAAACGAAAGGGGGGGAGCGGTGTGGGAGATGGCTGGATCAGAGCCCATAATATTGAAGCAGATGGCGCGGATCCGGATCTGGCCCACTGTAGAGCTTCACCTTCAGGAGCAGGCTGCTTCTGCGTGCCAGAGAAAAATCACACGGGGGGGGGGGGCGTCTGGCTGTCATTTGGGGGGAACAGAAGGATGGTCCATCCAGCAAGGCAAGCCTGATGGGTATAGTTTTCTCCCTACTGAGAGAAAAACCCTGTTGCTGTGTTATTCATGGAAATCCAGCCCTGCTTGTTAGCCAGGGATCCTCCATATTATAGTGGTAAAGGCTGTGTGTGTGTGAGAGAGAGAGATGACGGGATGCTGTGCAAAAACAGGGACTGGACCAAAAAAACTGGAAGCAGCCTTGTTTAATTCTGGGGCCCAGCTGTGAGGTCCCTTCCTGCAGGCCTGGCTCACGGCCCCTCTGCCATACTAGCGATGTTGTGAGCAATATCCTCCTGGATTCCATGCAGAGGGTTCCCGGAGCCATTTCCTGCCTCTCATTGGCAAAAGGTCTCTGTTAAACAAACAGCAAAGGGCAAGTCGCAGCTCTGTCCTGCCTCCTGGCGGCTGCCGTGGACAAATCTCCATTGCGTTGGCACTGGAAAGGGCTGTTTGTGAGTGTGTTTGTGTGTGTGCTCTTGCGGTAGTCCTCCCAGGGCAAAGGCACTCACAGAACTCCAAGATAAGCCGCATCAGCACGCCATGCTTTCGTTTCATGGGAGCAGCTCAGCATCCTGGCCCCGCTAGCATTTGTGACTCAGAAACCTTTCCAGCAGGCGGGCACAGAAATACGGCACTAGAACCTGCCACAGCCAGGACTGAAGCATCTGGGACCTACAGAGCAGGAAACAGGATGTTTGTCTCCTCTTGCTTTTCAGCGCCCCCATGCCCTTTACAGCCCCTGTTATGGGACCACAGCTTAGGATCCCCAATGTGGTTCCCATAGGCACCACGACCATGGTGCCCATCAATATGAGAGCCAGCGTGGTGTAAGGGTTAAGAGCGGTGGTTTGGAGCGGTGGACTCTCATCTGGAGAACCGGGTTTGATTCCCCAATTTTGCTTACAAAGGTTTGGTTTCTCGCCCCTCCGGCCCCCCAGGTTTGGGAAAGGGGGACTTTTGTGCCTGCGTCTCTTTGTGCCCCCTGCCAGTGTCTTTCCTGGTCTAGCCTCACCGTCCCTCTTGGCAAGGACCGAGGCGTTGGGCTGCTCCCCCCTCCCACCCGAAGTCCTGCAGCAAGCAGAAGGGCAGGCTGGCTGAGCATAACTCTTGCTTGGGCAGCTTTGCGGCGGGTAATAAAACATGAACGTTTCAGAAAGGCTTCTGCAGCAGCGCCAACCCGGGAGCGGCACCGCTGACATTTCCCTGCTCAATTCTGCAAGGAGACTCACGCCTCTCCTCTCTCGGCCTGTTGCCTGGAACGTAAATCAAGTCCCAGGTCTGGCTTGTGTCAAGGAGCCGAAAATATTCCACAGGAAACAAAAGGCAGCTCTTGGCCGAAGGCCGCCCTGTTGTTCAACTCGCATTTCCCTCTGTGGCTGGCCGGTTTCCTTTGGATGCACCTGGCTTTGCTCTCACTGACGGGCAAAAGCCGCTTCGGTCATCCAGGGGAAGTAATTGTGGGAGGAAGAAGAGGCCTGTAATTTCCTGGCTCTTACAGGTTTGTCAAAATGAAGAAAACCTTGATCACAGCTGCAGGCAAGACCCAGAGAGCGACTGTCCTGCTGTGCGTGCCAGGGGGGGAGGTCCTTCAATGGCTGCTTCCATCTGGTGCTGGGAGATGAAGCTGAAGCGTTGCTACCAGGGTTGCCAGGTCCCTTTTTGCCACCGGAGGGAGGTTTTTGGGGCAGAGCCTGAGGAGGGCGGGGTTTGGGGAGGGGAGGGACTTCAATGCCACAGAGTCCAATTGCCAAAGCAGCCATTTTCTCCAGGTGAACTGATCTCTATCAGCTGGAGATCAGTTGTAATAGCAGGAGATCTCCAGCTAGTCTATGCAAAACTTGCTGTTGTGTGAACAAAGAGCATCTTAAGAGAAGACTTCGTGTCTCTCCTTCTATGCACATCTTGCTGCTATAAGGATAGAGCATCCTATAAGAACATTTCTTGCAAACTGTACTTCATTACTTACCTGCTGGAGGAATTAATGTGTTACTTGCTTTGACATTTCATTATGTAAAATTGTACATCTTTTGTTATAGTATATAGAATTGTTAAGGGTGGTTGTGTTACCACATACTGTGAAAAATACAGCTACAATATATTTGGCTTTGGTAACAGCTATACTCCTGTACTAATTTCCTCATCTTTCTGATACGTGTGCAGAGGTGTCTTTATTTTCCTTCAAGTACCTGGAGGTTGGCAACCCTAATTATTACTATTTTGTACATTTTTCATCCTACCCTTTCTCCAAGAAGCTCAGAGCAGGACACAGAGCACTCCGTTTTGCCCTCACAACAACCCTATGAGTTAGGTTGTGTGTGCGTAAAGTGCCGTCAAGTCGCAACCGACTTATGGTGACCCCAGCAAGGGACTTCCAAGGCAAATGAGAAAAAGAGGGGGTTTGCCGTTGCCTCCTCTGCAGAGCCTTCCTTGGTGGTCTCCCTCCTTGGTTAGCTTCCAAGATCTGATGAGATTGGGATATGCCACGCCGCCTTCCCTCCCGATGCGGTAGGTTAGGGTCAGTGCCGCCTTAACAGCATTATGGCCCCCTGGGCAAACCAGTGTGCTGGGGCCCCTACGACAACCACTCACAGGAATAAAAAGTAAATGTTGTCGAAGGCTTTCACGGTCAGAGTTCATCGGTTCTTGTAGGTTATCCGGGCTGTGTGACCGTGGTCTTAGTATTTTCTTTCCTGACGTTTCGCCAGCAGGTGCGAAAAAGTAAATGGTCGATAATATTAAACATATATTTATTTTATTGGGACTTCAACAAAACTGCAATACTAACCCAGGGATACTAAATCAGAGGCAAATCACAATGTCCATTTGTAACACAATAACATTGCAGCAAATATTATTTTATAGTTTAGTATAGTCTTGACTACTGTGTAGTAGTATTTATTTATGGCAAGTCACTTAGCATACACAGATTGGCATAGGACCTCTATGCTCGTGGGGCCCCCGGGCAAGTGCCCATCCGACCCATGCCATTAAGATGGCCCTGGTTAGGGTGGGGAAAAAGTGACTGGCCCAATATGACCCAGAAAACTTCCAAGACAGAGTAGTGATTTGAACCCGGGTCTCCCAGATCCTAATCTAGCACTCTAAGCACGGCGCCAAACTGGCTCCTGGTCCCTGGTTTCTTGCTCAACACAGATCTGCATGAGCAAGCTAAACGTGACACAGACCTGCATGTATAACTGCATTCCAGAAGAAGATTTGGGCCACCCCAAATTAAGCACCCCCATGACTGACTGTCCTCTTCAAAGTGGCCCCCGGTTGTCACCAGCACAAAGCTTCATGGTTGCACTTCATGCGGAAGTGTGTGATGTCCTTTGGGCAACCAGTGGCAGGTTTTGCTCCCTGAGAGCAGTTTTGGGTCAGCCCAAATTGTACAGCCCCATGACAGGGAGCCTGTGAAATGTTCCACCTCAAACCCTTTTCTACTGTCCATTTAACACATGATGCTCCTAGGCAGTGCTAAAAATTAAGGAACGAATGGTGTTACATTCCCAAATCAAGTTTCCAGGATCAGAGGAGCATGCCTATTGAATTAGGTGCTATGGAACACAGGCAGGACAATACTGCTGCAGTTTTCTTGTTTGTGGGCTTCCTAGAGGCACCTGGTTGGCCACTGTGTGAACAGACTGCTGGACTTGATGGGCCTTGGTCTGATCCAGCAGGGCCTTTCTTATGTTCTTAAGGCCAAATTGTTCATCCACATGACCGGCAGATTACGCCCCACAGTATGTTCTTAGGCACAGAGTTTGCTTTTGTGCAAGTCGCTCGAAAGCATCGTGCCATTTATTCCCAATATAAAGGTAAAGGGTAAAGGTCCCCTGTGCAAGCACCGGGTCATTCCTGACCCATGGGGTGATGTCACATCCCGACGTTTCCTAGGCAGACTTTGTTTACGGTTTGCCAGTGCCTTCCCCAGTGGTCTTCCCTTTACTTTCCAGGGGAACTGATCTCTGTTGTCTGGAAATCAGTTTTTGTTCCAGGAGAGCTACAGATTCCCCCATCCCTAGGGAGACTAGCAGCCTTGCTTGTCCAGGAACACTTACCCTCTCCGCCCCCAACTCAAGAGGCACCTGCCATAGTTGGAATGCATTTGGTTTGATCACACAGCCACGACTCTTACAGTTGGCAAGGCACTATTTTAATTTTTAATTTTAATTTTTGTTGTTATGTTTTCCTTAAGACTTAAGTCACTGAGGTTACTGAAAAGCACCCCCTCCCCCTCCACGTTCCTTGAGAGCTGAAGAAGCAAGTATTCACATGCAGAGAGATAACGGAGCTCCAACCATCACCTACTCAGCGCTGGGTCAAACTGATGACATTTTTTAAAAAGCAGATGACATGAGTAATTCCCTGTGTCATAATGGAAAAATTACAGGCATTCCTTTCTGGAACAGATTGTTTTTTGCCCCGAAAAGTGAGCAACTGTGAAGGTAATCGCTGCCCCTTGTGTTATAAAAAACGAGGCGTTCAATGCCCAGGGACTGCGTAAAAGAATGGGTTATTCATTCACGGGAGTACCTTTTTTGAACATTTCTTCTCTAAGAATGGGCTAAATATCATACACTGAATCTGACCTTTGCCAGTTCTTGCATTCTGAGGACAACCAGTGTGAAAAAGCCCCTTGGCTGACTCCTGTTGAGGCTAGATGAGGCCGCAAGCCTGCTGCCCATTCCTTCCCTTCTGAGAATTTGTTTGTTTGTTCCTGCCCTTTATGCAGATTGCTTGTTACAGTACTATCTTTCAAACGGCTTGAAAAGGCACTCGAGTTCATGCAACTCTAGTGTGCGGAGTACTAGATGTGCAAAAGAACCTGTAATTGGGAGGAGAGTAACGAAGAATTGTTATTGCCTCCTGTATTGAGAGTAAAGTTCTAATCTTCGTTCCCCCTCATGCTAATCTTTGTTTCTCCATGACTAATAATACACCTCTTTTTGTTCTCAGACTTGCTCATAGAGAATGCACTGGAGGCCTCTTTGTCTAGGAAAGATCGAGGTTCGTTGGCATAAACTGTGGCATTGCCTCACCGCCCAGCTATGCCAAGAAATTAATTCCTCTCCTGTGAATGTAACCGTAGCAGGAAGAATGACATTCTGTGTTGGCTCCTATGAGATCCATGTATGGGCGACCCAGCAGGGAATGATGCATGATCTCTTACCAAACAATTAAGTTTGTGCATGGGACCAAAAAAAAAAATCAGGTCATCCAAAAATGATGGTGGTGCACTAGAAGTGGTTACTTTTGCAACTTTTCATATCTCACATCTCATTTAAACTGTGCCACCAATAGGGTTGCCAGCCTCCAGGTACTAGCTGGAAATCTCCTGCTATTACAACTGATCTCCAGCTGATAGAGATCAGTTCTCCTGGAGAAAGCGGCCGCTTTGGCAATTGGACTCTATGGCATTAAAGTCCCTCCCCTCTCCAAATCCTGCCTTCCTCAGGCTCCGCCCCATAAATCTCTAGGTATTTCCCAACCTGGAGCTGTCAACCCTAACCACCAAGCTAGGCAATGCTGCTACACCTGCTTACTGTGTACACATGTGCACTTTGCCTCTAGGCTATTGCTCATGGGCATGATAACTAAACAAGCACAGGTGCTTGCATTGGTAGAAGCTTAGTGTATACAAGACGATCCATACATACAAAGCTACACAGGTGGTTGTTGTGGTTCCGGCATCACCAGCAAGACTCCTGCTTTCCGTGTCCTCCTCCCTCGCTCACTGACGTGATGCCATCAGCATCCAACACCAACCATTATTGGTGGCTGATTATATGCTGCTCAGGTATCCCCAACCCTTACTGAAGCACTGCACACTTTACCATGCACAGACCACAAATAGGAGCCAAGGCAAATTCCCTTCCTACTCCAAGATGGCCTTTCTTTGTCTTGGTTTTTGCAGACACTGGCTTTGCAGACATAAAAGCTTGACAAAGCAGTGCCTCCCAGCGTGCTAGTTCACCCACACTGACTAGTCATGCTCCTTCCATCTTGCTGTTCACCTAAGAGGATATATAATAATCAGATCATTGTAATACAGACATTGGTCATGTATGCATGGGAGTTTTACCTGAGGTTCTGTCAGGTTCTTCACTGAAAGCAAGATCCAGACAGGCTCTTGACATGAGTTCAGGCCGAGTTCTGGCCACAAGTCAAGACCTTGGTTCCCAGGGTTTGGAAGCTCCTGTGTATACTTTGTTAGTACCGGTTATCACAGCTGTGGCGTGTTTTGTCTTTCTTCATGGGAACTGCTTATCTCGCTGTTGCCTAGCAATGTTTATCTTATGCTCAAGTCCTAATGTTTTTAAGCAGATAACCTGTACTGGGTCTCCATTGCTAACCTTTCCTGCCTGCGTGCAGTCAGTTTCTTTTATTTGCCTTTTAGTTCCTAAAAAGATTACTGCTTCAGATCTACCTGTCTGGATGAGTTTGCTTGAAGGATACTAGGGGCAGACGCCTGACACTTTGCTTGCTGTACCTACGCTTTCCTGTTGGGAGTCTATGCACCAGCAGTCTCCAAGCTCAAATCAGGAAGTATTTTAATCCCCCTGAAATGCTGCTTTGTAATTGGCTGTAGTGAGAGAAAAGTCCCCCCAACCCAATTGCTGCATAAAAAAAGCATTTTAAGAACAAAAACAAAAATTGGTGCTATTTGAAAGGAACAGGGGAAGAATGCCAAGAAAGCAGGAAGTATTTTAATCCCCGCCCCTTGACATGCTGCTTTGTAATTGGATGTTTGCATGTTGTGAAAGAAACCAAACTTCTGTGTCCCGCACTTTGCCTTAGGCATTGGGATTTCAAGTAAGATGAGCTCAGGGGAGATGGAAGAATTGGGTTAATAGAGGGATGGGAAGTCCCAGGATTTGTGAGGGCTGGCAGCAAGATCATCTCTAATGGAGGGAAAACTCATGCATAACTCCAAAGAACAACTGAGACAGATGGGGGGTGAATGTGAGTGAAAGTACCCATGCATAAACGACCATTGATGGAGCTGATTTAGAGCCGGCACAGCCTCCTTCCCGTACCATGTCAGGTATCCAAGACTGGAGCGTGACCCTCACTGGCTGCTCCAGCATTATGGCGACATCTCTGCACCATTTGGTAGCATCAACAGTGAACACCTGATCTTTTGCGCAGGGGCATTAGTCATGACTCTGGGGACAGCTCTGAATGCCAAAAATCTGTCAGTTTTGGCTTTCACAAAATCCAACTGTTCACAGTCCAGGTCTGGAGAGAAGCATGGTCGTCACAGAGCCCTTCAGTGAAAATGAAAATATGGAGGCTCGAAGTATGAGCACAGAACCAACACAACGGAAAGATGTAGAATAATTGTCGAAAACCTCACCAGTGCTGGGAGTTGTGTCATCAAGGTCTGAATCCTGAAATACAATTCTATTCACAGTAAAATAGGTCTTCCCTTCAGAGTGTTGGCTGGAGATGGCTAGAAGGCATTTCTTACAAAGAAATTTGCATTGCAGCTCTACAAGAAAACTGGATATTGAATGTTGCAGAGGGGGTGTTGGAAAATTGAATTGCTAACTTGATGTTACTATTACTATAAATAGATGTCATTGCTCATTGCCACTAAAGTATGCTAAGAGAGGCTGCATAATCTCACTTTTGAAATTGTTTAGCTCTCCACCTAATACTCCAAGACAGAAAAATAAAGTTTGCTTGATTTATGAAACTGTCTGAAGCAAAACATGGGGTTAGATCCAGCCAGTTTTTCACTCGGCCTTCTCCAGTTCTCCTCCTGATCCCTCCCGCCGGTCCCATGATCCCCAGCACAGGCATTTTGGTTGGCCAAAGTGGGGGTTTAGACTAACGATGTGCAAAGGGACGTCATTCGGGTCATTTCTGGCTCACTGACTATTTTGTATTCATTTTTTGCAATTCCAGTTCAAATTCTTTTCCTGTTTATTCATTTCCACAGGATTCACTGGAAAATACATTTTGCCTTTCAGTCAGTGGGGATGAAATTCTCAGGGCCTTTTTTCCTCATTTAAGAGAATTTGGGCAGTTGAAGAAAGCCTCCAGCACTGGTAGGACCAATTAGTGGGCACCATTTTGAGATCACTCTGTATTTGAGCAAAGGAATACTGGTGGAAAACCCACTGTTGGGGGAAAATGGAATTTCCTGATGCAGATATTCCATCCAAAGTGCAGAAACCTTGGCCAGCCTCCCATTTTTGCAGAAGGTAACTTTCTAGACCAGTGGTTCCCAAACTTTTCGGGCCACCACCCTAAGGTTGCCAACCTCCAAGTAATAGCAGAAGATCTGCTATTACAACTGATCTCCAGCCGATAGATATCAGTTCACCTGGAGAAAATGGCCATTTTGGCTATTGGACTCTATGGCATTGAAGACCCTCCCCTCCCCAAACCCCGCCCTCCTCAGGCTCCACCCCCAAAATCTCCTGCCAATGGCGAAGAGGAACCTGGCAACCCTACACTACCCCCTTGGTTCCACGAACTCAACCCCAGCGGCCCCTACTCTATCCTATAAAAAGCATTATTCAAAATAGGGGTTTGCATGACGCACTGAAGAAGAGCAATAAAATTTCATGACGCACTGAAGAAGAGCAATAAAATTTCAAAACAGTAAATTGCACATCTATTCAAAAACAAATTAAAACTTTTTAGTTGAAATTTATTCAACAAAACTGATGAACTTGATCCAGTGGTACCAGCTCTTCAAAGTCTGGGAATTTTTTTTTTATAATCTCCACCAAATTTGCCAGCATGGTGCCATCGCTTGATCTATTGCAAATTAATGAACAGCACAGCTGAAGGGACTCACCTCCAGCGCCCCCCCTGCTTCCCTCTTACCTCTTAGTGCCTCCCCAGGTAATCCCACCCCCAGGGGGTGGTACTGCCCACTTTGGGAACTACTGTTCTAGACAATAGAGAACCCACAAAGACTTTCGAGGGGAGCATCTCATTCACACTCCCTGTTTCCCTTCCCTGAAAGCTCCCACAGCCTTTTCTGTTCCCTTCTTTCCCTCCCAAGCACCAGCCAACCAACCTTTACCTGCATCCCTGTCTACAGCTTTCCCTCCTCCTCTCCCCCAGTAGGTGGAATAACTCTGGCCAGGTTTTGCAGTGAGGGACCTGCAAGGACTTGCGAGGGGCACCTCATTTCCCCTGTATAACCTTCCCCAAATTATTTCTTCTTTCTGTCCCGCTGGTAACCCCCACATCCTTATCTTTCTTTGATCCTTCATTCCTTCACGCCAACAACATACCTTTCAGTGAGGTGTAGTGGTTAAGAGCGGTGGTTTGGAGCAGTGGACTCTGATCTGGAGAACCGGGTTTGATTCCCCACTCCTCCACATGAGCGGTGGACGCTAATCTGGTGAACTGGATTTGTTTCCCCACTCCTACACATGAAGCCAGCTGGGTGACCTTGGGCTAGTCACACTCTCTCAGCTCCACCTACCTCACAGGGTGTCTGTTGTGGGGAGGGGAAGGTGATTGTAAGCCAGGTTGATTCTTCCTTAAGTGGTAGAGCAAGTCGGCACATAAAAACCAACTCTTCTTCTTCTTCTTCTTCATCTGCTCGCCATCTTCAGCTTTATTTTTTATTTCATTTATACTCCACCTTTCTCCGCAATGGGGACCCAAAGCAGCTTACGTCATTCTTCTTTCCTCCGTTTATCCTCACAACAATCCTGTGAAGTAGGTTAGGCTGGGTCTCCCAGATCCTACCTAGAGTGAAAATCTAACCACTATATCTCACCAGCTCTTGTGGGGTGGCCGCTGTTGAACAGTAGCAAGCAGCCAGGTTTGGATGAGTAAGGGATGTTGCATGGTCCCAAGTCATCTGATGGTTGCTGTTGGGTTTAGCCCCAATGAGTCCTCCTTCAAAGGCCAAAACAGCCCTGGAAAGGGCCCTGCCCCTCCTCTGGCAGTACTGTTGCGATTGTCTAGTTACCTCCACAATGGCCATGGAGATATAGTTTCTTCAAGGTACAGGAGATGCTTCTAGGATTTCGCCGGGAAGGGATTAAACCACTCAGTGTTGTTTTTTGTTTGTTTGCTTGTTTTAAGATTCCAGATTTCTCTGCAAACCTGGGGCTTTTCTCGGGATTGCAGAAATATTTGTCCTGCTGGTTCATGGCCAACACCAATGCAGCAGTCACAAAAGCTGCAACTGTATCCTGGGACTTTTGAGATTATTTTATTATTTGCTTTATTCATACCCTCCCTTTCTCTCCAGTGGGGACCTAAAGCAGCTTACAGCATTCTCCTCTCCTCCATGTTATCCTCACAACATTTCTGTAATGTGTAAAGTTACACATTACACTCTCCATCCAATCCTGTTACTGTACAGGGTCGAAGTTGGTATCCACATCAGGTGGATGCCAGAGGCTAAACCAGGGGCCTTTCAGCCATAAAGTAATATATCAGATTATGGTAGGGTTGCCAGGTTCCTCTTTGCCACCGGTGGGAGATTTTTGGGGCAGAGCCTGAGGAGGGCGGAGTTTGGAGAGGGGAAGGACTTCAATGCCATAGAGTCCAATTGCCAAAGCAGCCATTTTCTCCAGGTGAACTAATCTCTATTGGCGGGAGATCAGCTGTAATAGCAGGAGATCTCCAGCTAGTACCTGGAGGTTGGCAACCCTAGATTATGGGGTCCCTTGATCTACAGCCCAAACGCTGTCTCTGTGAATCCTCCTGTTTGCTGAAGCCGAGCAGGCTGAGATTTCAGCCGATTTCCCAGAATTGCTACATGATGTTCTAGGACTTCACGGTTGTCTCCAGGGAGGCTGTAATAGCAATTTATGCCTCATTGAATTCTTGCAGCTCAGAGTGTCTCTTCCTGGGAAAAATAGAGCGCAGCTGTGACCAGGCAGCTCTTGCCTAAGCGAGCCTCATGAGGAAACGGGCCCAGTGCGTTTTACTGCCATGTGCTGTTAACGCAACGTTTGACTCATCCGGGAAACAGCGCAACAAGCGGCTCACCTTTTGCGGCACAACAACCAAGCTGCCCTGAGCAACGAGGTGGGAGAGTCATGCGTTTCTCACACCGAGGCATTATGCAGCATTGCCATTCAGGGCATCAGCCTGGATTTTACAAGCCTGTAGCATTCGGTATCAAAGGAGCATGCCTATTACATTAGGTGCTATGAAACATAGGCAGGATGCTGCTGCCGTCGTCGTGTTAGTGGCCTTCCTAGAAGCTCCTGGTTGGTCACTATGTAAACAGACTGCTGGACTTGATGGATCTTGGTCTGATCCAGCAGGGCCTTTCTTATGTTATTAGAACGTGTTTCCTTTACTGAGAAAACCCATAAAATAAAAAGCAGTTCCACCACTTTCTTCAACGGGGCCTTTTCTATTAATATTGAGATTGGTTCATGTGAGGGCCAGAGGTTGAAACGTCTTAAGCCTCAAGACCTCAAACTTTGGCCCCAAACATTTTAAAAAATCAGTTCTGCAAGCTATGAAAACTAGGGTTGCCAACCTCCAGGTGGTAGCTGGAGACCTCCCGCTATTACTACTGATCTCCGGGTAAGAGATCAGTTCCCCTGAAGGAAATGGCCTCTTTAGTAATTGGACTCTCTGGCATTGAAGTCCCTCCCCTCTCCAAACCACGCCCTCCTCAGGCTCCACCCCCAAAATTGCCATTTTGCTATTTTAATGCTTTTAAAGAATTTTAAATTTTGCATAGCGCTTCTAATAAATTATATTTGTAATATTTCTACATAGACTTATATAATTGCCATTTTGCTATTTTAAGGCTTTTAAATAATTTCAAATTTTGCATCGCGTAAATATATTTTTGCATATAGTCTAATAAATTATATTTGTAATATTTTTACATAGACGTATATAAATCTTCCTCTCACCCAACCTCGGGTACCCAGCTTTTGTTTTTAGGTTGGGTTTCATTCCCCCTTTTTTTCTTCCTCCACCCCCAAAATCTCCAGGTATTTCCCAAGCCGGACCTGGCAAACCTAGTGAAAACCAACAACACCAGAAGGCAGATTGAAAGCTCTTCACATATTTCAAGCACATGTCACTGAAGTGCTTGGAGTCAGTGAGAAGTGAGACAGGAGAGACGTTTTTTGAAGAAGGTGCGCATGAGGGTGATGAGAATTGGGGAGACCCCATTGTGTGGCTTCTGTTTTGAAGAAAAGCTTGGCTCTGGAAGGTATTGAGACCAAGACTGAATAGAGAATACAGTTTAAAAATGTGGCACGTGGTGAAAGCTATGGGGGGTGGGTGGGGGGGAGAAGCAACATCTTCTGAACAAAGTTCAGCTTCCCTCCCTCCAGAGAGTCTTGGCTGGCCTTAGCAGTTCAGCATGCTCAGTGGAATATGGAGATACAACTGATGGGCAGGCACAGATTTTCTCTCTTGCTTGTGAACTAGCTCTAAAGCCACAAACTAGTGAGCAACAAGTCATGAACAGGCACTTTTAGGACGTCAAGGAAAAAACCAGAGGGAAGAGAGAAAAGGCTGCTGTTGACCGTGACAAATACCACCCCCGGGGCTGAAGTTCCTGATAGCCTAAAAATAAGATAATGGTTTCATTGAAAGACTTTTACACCCTGTAGACAGGGCTTTTCACTGTGCTTGGCAACACTTCTGTCTGTTTCAGAGGGAAATGGTGAGGTTGCCTGGATTTCTAAAATCTGGCTTAATCCAATCTGCTAAATTTTAGGGCCCCAAACTTCTCCCACAAGTTGTCCGTCTGTTCGTACGTGGAGGTGCACAATTTCCTGTCTCAGCCAAGGAGCCAACTGTGGATTCCTATCATGGAGAAGAACTGAACGGATCAGTTCTCCTCTGGACGAGGGAAATCCCACCACCCCGTCAGAAAGTGATTCCTCAGAACATGGAAAAGGAGTGTGTGTGTGTGTGTGGAGATGGTGGTTCTCTACTTGGCCAAGTAACACGAGGGCTTTCAAAGCATTTCAAAACAAAGGACTCTTGGGAGACTCCCCGCCCCAAAAGTTGGCATCTAGGGCCAGGCCAAGGAAGAAGGCATTTATTCTAGTTCCTAGCTGGTGGCAATTTGACTGGGGAGGGCAGGAAGTCCCACATTCAATCTCTGGAATTTCAGGTGATAAGGAACTTAGGGAGTATCAATGGACCTATGATCGATGGCTACCAACCTGGAGGGCTTTAAGAGGGGAGTGGACATGTTCATGGAGGAGAGGGCTAATCATGGCTACTAGTCAAAATGGATACCAGTCATGATGCATACCTATTCTCTCCAGGGCTATACCATGCCATCTTCCCTTTCCTGATTCGCAGTACAGCACCGTATTTAGCCCGGCTGAAATCTCTGTGCATAAGGCAAAGTGCGGCGCACGCGAGCTTAGTTTCGCTCACAGCCAGTTCAAAGCAGCACATCTATATGTGGGGATTCAAATATTTCCTGCTTCCTGGGAGCTCTTTCTGAGCAGGGCAGAGGTGTGTGTGTGCTGCCATGTGAAATAAAGGACATACTGGAAGCAAATAAAAAAATTTATTAACATTTTAGAACAAAATAATTGGCTATCACAAGTCCCCCAAAACACCCAATACACTATGAATTATAATTTTCGTGAAATATAACTTAACAAAATTACATTAAAAATAAAAGTTGCAGAGATCCCAGTGTCTGTCACAACATTGCTTGAGGAAAGGGGGACAATTAATACACTACAAATGATAAATCTTTTACGAAATATAACAAAATTACAATGAAAAAAAATAAAAGAGGCCAAGATCCCGGCAGCTGGCACAACTTTGGTGCAGGGAAAGGGCAAGCGGAAACAGTAGCACAGAGGCCCTCGGGGCAGAAACTCAGGCCAAACCCCAGGGGCTGAAGCAGCACCTTTCTTAACAATCTGCCCAGTCTCCATGGAGGACAGATTGGCAGTCCGTGGCAGACAATAACCCCTCCAGCTCATGTTAGGAAACCTCCTATTGCTTTGCTGTCCCTGAGCACCCTTTGAAAGCACAGACTTATAGCTCTCACCCTATGGGGGGAAAAGGGGGGAGGCTCAGGGGGTGGTGAGGCTGGCCCCCATCCAAGCCCCCAGGCTTCAAGGGCAGAAATGGCCACTCCATCCTTGTGGATGCTCGGGAACAAAAGTGAACCCCGAGAAGCCGAACGGCCTCCACCTCCAAATGTCCTCACAGGAGGAGGATCAAACCCTCTCTGGCAACCCATCAAGTTGAGCTACTGGATGGTGTCTGCGTTAATAAGAGCCACAGTAAGACCCCTCCCACCCCATGTCTCAGGTTCTCTATTGTCAGTGGAGGAAAAGAAAACAGCGGGACAAGTTAGCCACTTCCTACAAGACTCACACAGCCGGAGGGACAACCCGACAGTGATTGGGCTTGCTGCTGCTGCTTTTAAGTACTAAGAAAGGAAACTCCTGACCTCCTCTTGTAGCTCCTGCTGTGGTGGCAGAAGTGGTCATTTCTTTCGAAGAGGTGGTGGCAGCGTCCTTTCCCCAGCACAGCGGGTGCACCTATCCTGCCCCACAAGCCAGCCTCGTTCCATGAAGGGGCATTTCCAGAAGGAGCCGGGCCAAGAAAATACGCTGCCTCCTTCCCATGTGCAGGAAGGGCTCTCTCCCCACACCAAAACCACCCTCTGTCTGGACCAAAGCAGCAGCAACAAACCTCCGGCAAACCAGGGCAAGCAAAAAGTGTGAGGTTCGGGGGGGGGGGAACTACCCGAGTATTATTCCTATGGGTGAAAATTAAAGTTGCAAAGGGATGAAACTGACTCAATACAGTAAAATCATTTGTTCCCAGAGAAAATAAGGGCTTTGTGTAGGGACACGGCTGGTGTGTGCGTGTGTGTGTGTGGGTAAGCCTCCCCCAATCCAGACTGGTGGGGCCAAAGGCAGCCCAAAGGACAGCAGCTCCTCTTCTGCCAGAGAAGCAAACAATCCTTTGGAAGATAAGCAGTCGCTTACTATCTTAGCCCTGAGTCTTTCAACTTGGCAATGAAGCTTGGTGCTCACGACTCCAAGACATGGTGGTGGTGGGGGGCTGGATCCTTCCTAAGATTTGCCGTGTCATGAGGTGAAGAACAGGTAACGAACGTGTGACAATTTGGACCAGGAGAGGCACTGTTTGAAAAGGGGTGCCCAACTTCAGGTTTTTGCTTCTCTTCCAGCACAACTCTTAAGTGCATTGCTTTGTGGCACCAATGGGCACCCCCTGCCTGGCCCTCTGCCCCCCTTTCCCCACCTCCTCTCCTTGGAGTTAAAGGGGATCCGAGAGAGGAGAGGGGCTGTTTTGGAACGTGCCATTTCCCCTTTTCAAACATCTTTCCAAGCCACTCAATACGGTGACAACACAGTGGCATCCCTTACGTGTTAAGCAGAAAGGTGGCACGATGCGAAATCCGTTCTTCTGCGGAACTTCACAGAGCCACTGGTTATGGCAATGTGGGGTCATAAAAAGAGTGGCGTGCCTTGGGCGCAGGCTTGGGGAGTGTAGCCCGGTGTTGGCCTGCCCTTACACAGATGCCCGCCTGGGATGTGCTGGGGTAAAGAAGGTGTAACCTTCCCTTGGGGTATGGCTCTGCGACTCCCATCCAGTCCAGTATTGGCATGATGATGTCAGGGAAAAGGCTTGTGCCCGCACCTCCCTTGGCTTTGCAGTGACAGTGCTAGAAAGTCTGGATAGGATCCAAAGAGTTACTTTAGGCAGACCCCAACTTTAGTGCTAGACTTTTCTTCCTGGAATGCAAGCGTCCCGCCCCGTCCCAAAATTCATGGCAAATGGGACGCCACTTCTCATGTCCGAGTCCTCCTTGAGCATGCCGGCCTCGCTGCAGTGTGTGCCTGGCCTTAGCGCCGGGGCACCGACCCTTCCACTCAGGAACAGCAAGGGAAGCAACGACCCCAGCTAGAGCCTCTTGCGCCCCAGACACTCGAGGCCTTTATATGTGGACGATACGTTCTGGTGGCCATCCAAAACCTGGCGAATATCAGCTTTCTCACGCATGCGCTGACAACACCCCTCACCCCCAGCAAAGGTCTGGAAAATCCAGACGCCGGCTAGTATTGACAGCCATTCACCAAATCCACCTGAGATTGTCACAGCATGTGCGGGTGAATGTTAATTTTTGCCACATTTCAGATAGTCTAACACACACACACACAAATATAACTAATTCTGACAAATTGCGCTAGACCTCAGCATTCTTACATTCATCCAAGTGGCCAAGGAACTAAAAAAGGCTGCGGCCAGGTTTGTGTGCACGCCCCCCTTCCCTCTTTTTACTCTGTTGCTCAACAATCAAGTCCTTGAACAAATAAGTGGTTCCCAGTAAGGCCAGGGTTGCCCCGGCAGAAAAGAGAGATGACCCTCCCCAGACCCAGGGTGCTCATGCCAGCATGTTCTCTCAAGACAAGCTACAGGCCTGGCAGATAGCGCATGACAAACCACACCGTCCTCGACAGACAACGAGGCCACCATTCCGCCATGCGCCTGACGGGGAGGCCCCGGACTCCGTGTGATTTGGGCTGCGTTTCCACCCGCAGGAATATAGAACAGTATTGTGAAGAGCTGCCAGGAGCTTCCCCCTCCCCAGGGGAGAAAGCCCACCGTGGGAGACCCTGGAAGGGAATGATGTTGGGGAATGATATGGGAGGATGCAACCTAGTGCAAGGAGAGAATTCCAGGATCATGCATATCTTCCAGGTATTGTCATCTCACATTCACAAAATTTCCTTTTAAAAACAAAATCCAATACAAAAATAGATACCTTTGAAAAGTGACCTTTTTAGGTTGAGAGGCTCTGCCTCCCCCGCCGCCACTGCGTGGAGATTTGGAGGCTATGGTCCCTATGGTATGAGGTACAAGCTGCTGCAGGCGGGGCTGATGGAGCCAGAGGTCTGAGTGGCAGCTTCCAAACCTCACGTGGCAGAGACCCATGTGAGTTTGCCATAAAACACAAGACTGTACAATTTTTTTTCCAGTGGCAAGTCCCGTGCAAACATTACACAGTGAAGAAGCGCAACACCCCCCCCCCCCGTTTTGTTCCTTTGGGACCGCAGGGAGCATTTCCCTTGGGGGTGGGAAAGACACCTCCCCATGAGGCCGAGCAGTACAGAAGCATACATTTGATTCCTCTCGGCTCAACAGCATGCTGAGGTAGGCGTAGCACCTGCCTCCCGTGCAACAAGTCGGCAGTCAGCCTTTACATCTGTACGGGTCGCCACAGTCACAACGTCGTTTCCACAGCGGCAGGAAGAACTTAAGTCGAAAGGCAGAAATAGCAGCACAGCAGAGCAGCAAAATCATCTTGACACAGAGAGAAGGGACGCGGGACCTGATGCAATCCTCAGGCAGAGCCCTGACACCACAGTGATCCAGGAGATGGCAATTTCAGCAGCCAGCAGAGAGCAAGCCAAGGAGATTCCACGAGCACCGCAGCTGGGGGAAGCAGAAGTCCGGCTCTGTCCTCCGGCATGGCTCCCTCCTATGGAGCACAGCTTGGGGGTGGTGGGGGTGGTCAGGATTCCAGCACAGCTGGAAGGGAGCCTATTGAGAAGAGGCTGTTGGGGGTCCGGCAGCCCAAAGTAAGAATGGCCAAAAAAAAAGGGGGGGGGAGGAGGAGAAAAGAATCCTGCTTAAGGCAGTGTGCTGCATTTCGATTTTGGCAACACGCGTTGCAGGGAAACATGTAGCCTGGCAGGGTTCTGGCCTTCAGTCTCCCCTTCTAGGTCTGCTTTTTTCTCTCAGGATCACTCCCCCCTGGCCTGCAGGGGAGGGGGATCACAAAGCAGCAGGTCTAAGGGCGGTTACAAGCAGGACGCAAGCACGAGGGCTCTGATTTCGAGAGAGGCGGAAGGCAGGTGGGAAATCCGAGGCAAGCCGCAGAGGATAACCACAGGCTCAAAGACGGCGCAAAAACAGTCGAAGGGAATGAAGCAGAAGAGATGACCGTGCGCGTCTCTCCCCCTGCCTACAAAAGGAGTCGCAAAGTGATGCAGTGTTGCTTCGATTCCTTGGTCAAATGTGCTGCAGGCATGAGTCCGAGCCTGGCACAGCCCTAGTTCTGACGGCTGCTGGCCTGCTTGGCGGTCTCGTCGGGCGTCTCTCCGTCCGGGGCTTCCCCGTCTCCGTCCCTTTTCAGTGCTTTGCTGGCCCTGGCCCCGAGAGCATCGTCCTTGGTCAGCTCCGAGGCTAGCAGTGAGGTGACAGCGCAGCCAACTTTTCTGTTTGCTGGGAGGTGGGTGGGGGGGAGAGAAGCAAAGAAACAAAGAGGTGAGACCCCAGCGTGATCATGGGCACCGCTCTGCTCCTCTTGCCCTAAGCAACTTCAGCATCCCACCTGGCCCCTGATTCTGCGCCTGAAATTTCTCTACCTTCTTAGGCCTTTTATGCATGGCTGTTTCCTTCGCAGCCACCCCTCTGATGACTTTGGGTCTTTGTTTTGTTTTTAAATTCATTAAGAGAAAATGAGAATATAACAATAAAAGAAAATGGAAATAGAACATTACTAAAATACTCATAATACAAATTCTTGAAAAGAAACGAAAACCGTGCTGCTAATACAACTAAAATACCCATAACAGTGAACCAAGCAATACTCTTATTTATTTGAAATCTGCATGATTATTACACCACTACCTCTCTGCGACTTTGGGTCTTTCTTTGGATTCTGCATGCCGTTTCCGACCGTCAGAGGTCACCTTGCTCTCCCCCTGCGTCCCCCCCCATTTTCAAATTCGAGATAAAACAGGTCCCTGAAATGCAGGCAAAATGTGGAGAAACACAGGGGGAGAGCGAGGAGACCTCTGACAGTTGGAAACGGCACGCAGAATCCAAACACAGACCCAGTCAACGGAGGGGTGACTGCGAGGGAAACAGCCGTGCATAAAAGGCCCTTATCCACTCTGCTGGAATTACAATCAATAATCAAAGCAGGAGGAGGAGGAGGAAAAGAGTTAGTTTTTAAATGCCGACTTTCTCTGCCACTTAAGGGAGAATCAAACCGGCTTACAATCACCTCCCCTTCCCCTCCCCACAACAGACACCCTGTGAGGTAGGGTGAGGCTGAGTGTGACTTGCCCAAGCTCACCCAGATGGCTGTGTGTGTGTAGGAGCGGGGAAACAAATCCAGTTCACCAGATTAGCCTCCGCCTCTCATGTGGAGGAGTGGACAATCAAACCCGGTTCTCCAGATCAGACTCCACTGCTCCAAACCACCGCTCTTAACTACTACACCATGCTGGCTCTGCACCACGCTGGAGAAAGGACAGCAATTTAAAGAAAAGAAGGGTTTGGAGAGAAGCATCTATTCGTACGGTGTGTGCGCACACATTTCTTCCTCCACAGTGTGGATTTTGAATCATGGAGCACTTTTCAGGAGAGAAATTTGTCACAGAGCACTAATTTTCACCTTGCACCTATATACTAAACCGAATGACAGTAGTGTTTTTTCTTTCCAATCTCTTCAAGGAGCACTAGGGAGATGTTTCGCGGAGCACCAAGTGCCCCTTGGAGCGCAGTTTGAGAACCTCTGCTTTGGAGGGTGGACTCTATGGAATTATTCCCTTGGAGAAAACGGATGCTTTGGAGGGTGGACTCTATGGCACTGTAGCCCAATGAGGTCCCTCTCCTCCTCAGACTCTACCCCCAGATCTCCAGAAGTTTCCCAACCTGGATCTCATAATCCTACCCTCCACCCCCAGTGGTGGCCAGAGGGACCTGGCAACCCTAGGCCCCCCTGAGATGGATTCCAGTAAGTACATCTGACCAGCATTCCAGAGGGCTTCCCTGTGTGCTCAATGCCATCGCTGGGGGTGTCCAGAAATGCTCAAACACGTCTTAATCGGACTTCACGGCCAGGGGGACAAGAAGAACAGACATAATCCCCAGAAACAGCACTTCCTTTCTCTGTGAACTGGAAACGGACAACAGTGGTCTAAGAATGTCCCACGGTGCCTGTACAGACCTTCTTAGGCACAAGAACACAACCGATGGCGCTTTCCAGTTACAACTAAAAGAAAAGTTACAGGCACCCAAACTCATTGGCACAACACTCAGGCAGGACCTTTGGTGAAGCTGTGAAAACCACTCATGGTCCTTGAGATGAACCAGAGCCCAACAGCTCATGTGGGGTTTGAGGCTGAGCTTCAGAAGCTCAGATTGGAGGAGAAGCCGCAGCAGCCACACACGGTCTATCACAAGCTCCCACAACAGCAGACAGCAACAGAGATGGGCATGCCGAAAAAGGTCAGCAACGACAGATGCATTGTCTACGGACAGAGCCACTTCCATACCATGCACAAAAACAGAGACCAGAAGGCATGCAGTGCACGCACACTTTTATACTACGGTGTGGCACCATATGCACACACAGTGTCCAGAAAACCTGCTGGCACAGAGAGGTTCAAAGAAAACATTTGTGCTCAGGGAGATGAGTTGAGGAAGACCGGAGAACAAAGGGGCTACTGGGGCTGCTGACATGGGGTGCTGTAGGTCTGTGGGGAGATCCCCAGGAAGAAAAGGACATATTTTTAGCACATCTGGCAAAAGACCCTTTCTCTGCATCAGAAACACACGCTTCACCAACATGCATTGGGCACATAAACTGTAAGTCTAACTGTGAAACACCCTCTGCCCTCACACCAGCGCCTGCGGACCGTGTTCTGCAAGAACCATCTCTCCCTTTGAATGGGGGAGACACAGGTCTGCTCTTCGAGTGCTGTCTCCTGAAGTTGTACCTCACCATGCCTTATACTGAATCAGACTTCTGGTCTATCAAGGTCAGTATTGTCTACAGCGGCTCAGGCAGAGGTCCTGCTTATCACCTGATACCTGATCCTTCTACCTGGAGATGCCAGGGATTGAACCTGGGACCTTCTGAATGCCAACCAGAAGCTCTACTACTACTGAACCACAGCACTTCTCTTCACATACCTCCTGACCACACTGACTCACTCCTTGAAGATCTAAGGGAGAAGTCCTCACTCTCAACCTGTGATGCTGATGGTGCCCTATATTGCAGGGCCTCCTCCTTCTAAGCCCCTCTTGTTTGCAGACCAAGGTTTCGGCATAGGGAAGTGGCTCTTAGACTGTAGGCCAGGACCCAAAAGCAGACTGCCTCGAAGGCAGGTCTTGAGGGCAGGAGGAGGAACAGGGTTAGGTGGGAGAGGAGGCCCTGAGGCAGGGGTCCCCAATCTTTTTGAACTTATGAGCACCTTTGGAATTCTGGCACAGGTTGGTAGGCGCAACCGCAAAATGGCTGCCACAAGAGGTGGAGCCAACCCGAGGGGTGATGTAGGAGGTGGAGCCACCCACAGAGGAAGCCCAAGTGCAGGGGGAAAGGGGCATAATTTTAAAATGTACTGGAAAAGAGCAGAGAGAATAAAATCAACACTGTGGTGGCAGCAGCTGCCACTGAAACAACATTAGTTTAATTTGCCCAGCCCAGCGGATTGCCAGTGGCCAATCAAAAGCCCCGTTGGGCTTTAACAACACTTGGTGGGGCCAAGAAAGGTGCCCACGGGCACCACATTGGGGACCTCTGCTCTAAGGCAAATTCGGGCTTGCCTCTGAATAAGGCGCAAAATGGCCATGAAACACAGCTGGCTGCTCAGTAATGCCGTTGAGTTATAAGTAATAACCCGAAAACAAAATATAACATTTTTCAATGTTAACTGATGTGAGATTGTTACACTTCATGCTGGGAAAGTGGAAAGTGGCGTAGAGTTATTATACAAGTGGGGCCCGAGAACTATCATTATAGAAGCGGGTCCTGCTTCAAAAAGTGTGAGAACTGTCGCCTTAGTGTTAAACCACGTGTATCACATGGAGCCCTGTGTAAAATGAAGGTGTTTGGACATTTGTCATTAATTATTATGATTATTAAAGGAAAAGCTGCCAGAGGCTCCAATCAGAAGAAGATTTGTTTTTTATATGCCGAGTTTCTCTACCTTTTAAGGAGACTCAAACCGGCTTACAATCGCCTTCCCTTCCTCTCCCCACAACAGACACCTTGTGAGGCAGGTGGAGCTGAGAGAACTCTAAGAGAGCTGTGACTAGCCCAAAGTCACCCAGCTGGCTTCACGTGGAGGAGTGGGGAATCAAACCCGGTTCTCCAGATTAGAGTCCACCACTCTTAACCCCTACACCATGCTGGAAGAAGGGCAAGTATAGAGGCCAAGATCATTTCCCTCCTGCCAGGCAGTGTTCCTCTCCAAATCACACACCCCCAGGTTGATTTTCTCCCCATGGGAAGCAGGTACAGCTCTCTGAGCCAACAGATAAGCAGCTTGGATGATTGAGAGAGGGGAAAATATCTGAGGGAAAAGGGCATTTCAACCCCTTACCCCAATCTGTCTGCTCCTGACTGCAGCCTCTAGAATGGTTTTCATCATAAAGAAACATTTGGTGTTGTAAGAAAGCTGCCCAGAACTCCACATTACAATGGGTTGGGTCCCACAGATCCATTCCACCAGCGGAGGTGACTTTCCTGTGGCGAAGGAGCCTTCCCCACACAAGACGCAAGCTTCTGCTGTTGGAATGGATCTGTAGGAACCAATCCAACGGTTAGCTGGGCTTGCACAATTCATCTTCCATGGGAGTTCTTCACCCTCGCCCCCAAATCTGCAAGCTGTCTTAATAACCTTGACCCCCTACAAACCCACCCCGTTCTTGAAAAGCAATCTTTCAGGAGGGCTTTTGGTCAGCTAGTTTGCAGAGCTGGGTGGTGGGGAGGGGGAAGAGGGACAGGACGGTAAATAAGCAATTAGGAGCAAATGGAAGTGTCAGCTGAACAGACCGCCTGGGTGACGGATCACTTTGGCACCGGAGCCAGAAACACAGCACATGCCAGCCAGGAGGGATGGGAAGGAGGAGAGAGACGGCCAGAGGTCAGCCTCGGCCCAACAGAAGGAGGAGGACTGACCCAAACACGACAGGCCAGGCCCTCACAGAGGCCAGAAATGAACCCGGACCACATTTGAGAGTCGGGAGTGGAAACAGTGCCCAGGACAAGGTGTCCTTAAAAGTTCCAGGTAGCCATGTTGGCCCACAGAAAATCCCCAAACACAAAAGCCATGGAATACCCTTCATTGGGACCAACCAAAACATTCATCTAAGGCGCGCCCCCTTTGTCCCCACCTCCTAGACTTTGAAGGGACCTCCACGTTCTGTTTGGCGTTCAGCGATGTATAATTAGCCGCTGGCCTGGAGGCTGCCATGGCTTCACCTTCTTCCTCCCAGTAGGCCAAAGGTACAGACTGGTATCAGCCCCACCCAGGAAGGATGCAGGCAAAAGACCTTCAACATCATGGGCTGAATCGCACACCCTCCCCCCTAAAAAACCCATCCTGCTGAAGAGTTCTGGAGACCCTGAGAGCTTGTGCATGCTTTCTTGAGCCTTTTATGCAGGGATGTCTCCCCGTCGTCACTCCCGCCGACTGCTTCAGGGCTTGATTATGCATACCTTTTCCACCCGTCAGAGGTCGCCTTGCTCTCCCTGCGCATTTTGCCCGCATTTTCCAGATTCTGGCTAAAACAGCATCTGGGAAATGCGGGCAAAATGCGCAGGGAGAGCGAGGTGACCTCTGATGGGCGGAAAAGGCATGTATAATCAAAAGGAAGCCCTGAAGCAGTCGGTGGGGTGAGTGCGGGGAAACATCTCTGCATAAAAGGCCTTGGTCATTTTGGCTGGTCTTAACAAAAGTTATATATGTGGCTTTTGTTTCTCAATGCACCCAATGTTACTCATGTGGAAGGCCCCTGGCAATAGGGACAGTGTGGAACCCCGAAACTGAGGCTGCCTGTGACAATCTCTCCTCTTCCAATCCTCCCTGCCTACAGCACACAAGTGGGGGAATGGTGGTGGTGGGTTTTTTGAGGAACATGAACATGCCCACAGATTACCCGCTCAGATGCATCCTTCACCACCTCGCAAAGGGACAGGAGAGAGCTAGCTGCAAGGAAATAAAAGCGGCGCCTGTCAGATTACTCACAGAGAATGCTTGGAAGCAACCCCCCGCCCCCGGCCAAGAGATCCGAGCCGAGGCAGCAGGAAACACTTTTGCGCACAGTGACGGAGCCATCTGTATAAACTGGGCCTTTGACCCTTGAGCTCGAGGAGAAGGAGGGGGGGGGGACACATCTCTTCAGATCCGGCTTCTGCATCCAACAGTCATAAATAAAAGTGAGAGGACAAAGAAACTCGAGAATCCCACAATACAATAGAGGAACAACGGGCAAAGCATGCACAGAAAGGGGTGACTCAGTCGTTTTCCTCCTGGAACAAAGCCAGCGGGAGTGACAAGAAAGCGAAAGAACCAGTTTCTGTGCAGCCACACTGGAAAGACCTCTCGGGATTTGTTCTCGCTGAAGAGGTCTCGCTGTGGCTGGCCATGGACTGCGGGCGGAAGGCTCTGAGCAGCGCGAGGGGAGGCGGGCAATGGGGACCTCTTTCCTGCACATTGTACCCCGTGTGGATTGCCTTCCTCCTCTTTCTTTTTAATCAGCTGGCAAAAGCACACATAGATGCAGAATCTTTTCAAGAGCCAGCTGACATCAGAGCTCAATACCCCAACGTTAGGATTTTCTCTCTCTCATAAACTGAAATACAGAAAACCCTCACAAAATGCAGTACTCCTCCCAAAAAACCGGGCTCTTCCATTCCTCAGTGGCTTTGGATTTCAACTGAGTGAGACTCTGAACATAATGAAGTTCTTGCCGAGCAACGGGAGGTCACCAGGAAGAGAGAAAGCAAGCTCAAAATGCTTTGTGATCCCATTGGCAGTTATACAAAAGATACTTTAAATCCACACCAATTGACCCCAACAATACACAATGGAGTAGCATGCACTAAGGGCTGGAACCAACTGATTTTTTTGTTGGTGAAAAAGGAAGATGAGATCCCCTTTCACCACCAAAAAGGGCTACACTTGGGCATCACAGGACCTGCAAACACCAAAGGTCCACAGTAAGTAGGAGAACTGGACACGACTGATGGATCCAATCCCAAGGGACATGAGGCAGCCTTAAATGATGATGAGCCCCGTGGGCAGAGGGGTAAGATGCAGTACTGCAGTCAAAACTCTGCTCACAACCTGAGTTCAATCCTGACGGAAGTCAGTTTCCGGTAGTCAGCTCAAGGTTGACTCAGCCTTCCATTCTTCCGAGGTTGATAAAATGAGTACCCAGGTTGCTGAGGGTAAAGTGCAGATGACTGAGGAAGGCAAGGGCAAAACACCTGTAAACATGGTCTGCCTAGTAAACATTGTGATGTGACATCAAAATGATTAGGGGACTAGAGCAACTGTCCTATGGGGAGCGATTAGGACGCTTAAGGCTGTTTAGCTTGGAAAGAAGGCGGCTAACGGGAGACATGATAGAGGTCTATAAAATTATGCATGGCTTGGAGAGAGTGGACAGGGAGACGTTTTTCTCCCTCTCCCATAATACTAGAACACGGGGTCATCTGCTAAAGCTGGAGGGCGAGAGATTCAAAACAGATAAAAGGAAGTATTTTTTCACACAACGCATAGTTAAATTGTGGAACTCCCTGCCCCAGGATGTGGTGATGGCTGCCAGCTTGGAGGGCTTTAAGAGGTGAGTGGACATATTCATGGAGGAGAGGGGTATTCATGGCTATTAGTTAGAATGGATACTAGTCATGCTGCATACCTATTCTCTCTAGTATCAGAGGAGCATGCCTATTATTTTGGGTGCAATGGAACACAGGCAGGATGGTGCTGCTGCAGTCGTATTGTTTGTGGCTTCCTAGAGACACCTGGTTGGCCACTGTGTGAACAGACTGCTGGACTTGATGGGCCTTGGTCTGATCCAGCAGGGCCTTTCTTATGTTCTTATGACATCACCCCATGGGTCAGTAATGATCCAGTGCTTGAACAGGAGCTACCTTTACCTTAAATGACTACAGCCCTCTTCAGACATCACATCCCACCTGTCCCAGAAGCCTTCCAACCATGCACAGATCCTCCCTGATACACATCGCTGTCATGTTGTCTCTACGGCGTTCAATGTGTAGATTCTGAACATGCACACAGCTTCAGAAAGAGCAAACTGACCACGAGATTTCTCGGGAACTTATTCATGTGTCCAAAAGTTGTACATGCATGGAAAATAGGCATGTTGCCCCTGTTCAGACAACATTGCGACCGCACGCATCGGGCAGCATCACAGGCAGCACCTGCTCTCCATGTGTGGGATTGCCAGACTCCTGCTATTCATGGCCACAATGTTTGAAAATAGCCACTAGGGATGCAACTCCCGGCAGGGCAGCATGTTTCTTGTTCAGGCTGGAAGCCAGACACTCCAGCAGACTTGGGGAGTAGCCCATTGTTGGGGAGTAGCCAATGAGCCCCCCTGCCCCCAAGCTTGCTGGGGCACATGACTCCTTACAGGTTTGAAGGATGGTGTGTGTGTGTGTGTGTGTGTGGGGGGGGGGGAACAGATAGAAAACCTGAAAAGCAACCTGTTCCTCCCACCATCACCTTCCCGCCCCCACACTCAAAATATCCCCCAATAACTATGTCAGCTGTAAGCTATCTATGCAAGCAAGGCTGTGTGTTTTTGTTATGTGGATGCCGATTTTCCGAACCCTTTAAAAATACTGTTTCTTGATAATGCTGACTGTGTGGAGAAGAAAAAGCTTCTAAATTCAGATAATAAAGATGTCCAGTGTTGACGGCTTCCATTTCCAGCTTTTATTCCCCCCACCCCCTAGTTTTCCCAATTGGCAACGGCTAAAACGTGCAGCTGCTCACTGTTCCGCTTCTAACACTTGGTATGTTTGCAATTATGGCTTGAATAGAATGGCTTTTGTACTTTAAAATTTCAGATACACTAAACAGTACAGTGTTATGCACCCAGTTATACATAGCACATTTTATGTTCTCCAAGCAGTAAATGAGCTTAGATCTAACATCAAAATAAGTACGGCATATATTTCATTTTTTCTTAAAATGTTCCTAATTGTGTGGAACAAAACATGCCCACCTCCCCCAATTACTTCAAAGTGTCCAGAAATACTACCTCTCTGTCCCTATGGCAGGGACCGCGTCCCCTTGGTTTGCGTGGGCTACATAGAAGGAGCCTGGCCGGGCTATGGAGCCTGGCTGGGGCAGAGGGTGGAGTTATTGGTGCATTCTGGGATCCTCTCTCCAGGAGCAGATGCCTCGCATGATGCGAGAACCGCATAAGGGGTGACAAGATGGGCAGCCAAAGGCAGCCAGCCATGGGAGTCACCAGGCTGGAGTCATGACGGCAGGCCAGGGGACAGACACAAGAGCATTGTCTGCTCCCCTTCCGTGGCCGCCGGCTTTTCTTAATGGACTCGCAGGAACAATCTCCCTGCTGACTTGCCCCACAAAAGCCCTTTAAGCTCTTCAGCGGTGCCCGAGAGGCCTGTCTGCTTTTTCATTCCTTTATAGCCTTGCAAGATGCCAGCACCCAGAGTGAATAGAGACAGCTGCTCCTCGGCAAAACGGGAGTCAAAGATCAGCGCTGACGGGGTTTAGGCACAGTCTGCTGCGGTGACAGGGGTGACATAACCTACCCCCCCCCCCAAGCCCATGAAAAGGAGGGACGGTCTCAAACGTTTCGGGGTGTGTGCATGGACCATTTTCGCAAACAAATCCTCTGGAACGAAACCCGGCAAGTTCTTTGGAGGGCTCATCAGCGCATGCCTGCCACAGCTCATGAAGAAGAAGAGTTGGTTTTTATATGCCTACTTTCTCTACCACTTAAGGGAGAATCAAACTGGCTTACAATCACCTTCCCTTACCTTCCCCACAACAGACACCCTGTGAGGTAGGTAGGGCTGAGGAGTGTCACTAGGCCAAGGTCACCCAGCTGGCTTTGTGTGTAGGAGTGGGGAAACCAACCCGGTTCACCAGATTAGTGTCTGCCGCTCAATTGGAGGAGTGGGGAATCAAACCTGGTTCTCCAAATTAGAGTCCACCGTTCCTAACCACCGCTCTTAACCACTACATCCCGCTGGCTCTCAAGGGGCCGGATCTGGCCCATGGGCCTTATGTTTAACACCCCTCGTTTAGGCTCTCCATATGGACTGGACCTGGCTACCTGGACACATGCTGCTGCAGCTTTAAGGCTTGATCACTGTTATATCCTTCAAGGGTTTGCCCTTGAAGATATTTCTCATGTGGTCTGCACGAGTGATATTACTATCCAGTTTTCTTCCAAGGCCAACTCAAGATCTGCCTCTCCCTCAACAGTACGCTGGCCATTTGAGATCGGTTCTGCCATTATCTCTGCCAAAACTGGCAATGGCAAGAGTGCTGGTGGTGGGTTTCTCTTATGACCCTCTTTGGAATCCTTTACCTGAGGAGGTGAATGAAACTGTAGGGAAGCCAAGCAATTCGTTTCAGCTGACCGTCTTTGCCAGCTCCTCCCTATTGGCTGCAGTTTGTGTTTGAGGCACGGGATTTGTTATTGGGTTTTTTAAAACGCACGTGATTAGTTCACTGCCTTTTCAGACCTTCCTATCAGCCACTCTGGGAACAGGAAAAGTAGCACAGAAATATTTTATATCCAGAAAGGCCACCAAAAGTTTGACGACCGCTTCTGGACAGGGAGAAACTTTCCTCCCTCTCCCATAATACAAGAACGCGGGGTCATCTGCTGAAGTTGGAGGGTGAGAGATTCCAAACACATAAATGGAAGTATTTCTTTATACAATGAATAGAACTTGTGGGACTCCCTGCCCCAGAATGTGGTGATGGCTGCCAACTTGGAAGGCTTTAAGAGGGGACATGTTCATGGAGGAGAGGGCTATCCATTGCCACTAGTCAAAATGAATACTAGTCATGATGCACACCTATTCTCCCCAGTATCAGAGGAGCATGCCTATTATATTCAGTGCTGTGGAACACAGGCAGGATGGTGCTGCTGAAGTAGTTGTTTGTGGGCTTCTTAGAGGCACCTGGTTAGCCACTGTGTGAACAGAGACCGCTGGACTTGATGGGCCTTGGTCTGATCCAGCATGGCCTTTCATATGTTCTTATGTCTCCTTCCATTAGCTCAGCACCCCAGACTCTTGCTGCAGAGGCGGAGCAAGAGCCATGACCAGCAATTCAGACATCATGCCAAGTCACGGTCAGCAGAACTCAAGGGGATTGGCTGGTTTTGTTCTGGTCTGCTGGATGGTGACAAGCTGTGTCAGTTCAGATATTACATGAAAATATAACTCAGGTTCCTTAACTGTGATTTGGGGAGATCTCCCAAGATCACCCAGCAGGCTGCATTTGGAGGACTGGGGAATCAAACCCAGTTCTCTAGATTAGAGATCACTGTTCCTAACCACTACACCATGCTGATGACCTTTTCGTGGTCCTTGCCCCAGATCCAATTCTAAGAACGCTGACTAGACTTAAATCATGTTTATCTGAGTGCCAGTGTGGGGTAGCTGTTCCAGGATCAGACGATGATCTGGAAGACCTGAGTTCAAATCCTCACTTAGCCATGAAGTTCACTATGTGATCCTTGGGTCAGTCACTCTCTCAACAAGGTTGTTGTTGTGAGGATAAAATGGGGAAAGGAGAACCACATCGGTCACCCTGAGCTCCTTACAGAAAGGCGGGGGGTGGGGTGGGGGGTGGGAATGTAACAGACAAACAGAAAATTATGTATCAGCAGCTATTTGCCTGTTGTGGAAGATCAGCCAGAAAGGGAGGATTGTCATGAGACAGGTGTTCAAAAACATGCAGAGGCCAGAGAGGGAAAATTTAATGAGGCGTTAATTTTTACACAAAGAAGCTTCGAGGTAGTGGATTCATCACTCAATGATGTGTGGAGTAAGGAAGAGGTTTGTGGGTTTTTCCTGGCATAGAGCATGTGGAAATCAGCTGGCCCAGACAAGGCCACTCCAGAAGAGAGTCACAAGAAAGGCTATCCTTCCGAGGTCAGTAAAATGAGTACCCAGCTTGCTGGGGGTAAAGTGTAGACGACTGAGGAAGACAATGGCAGACCACCCTGTGGACACAGTCTGCCTAGTGAACGTCATGATGCAACGTCACCCCATGGGTCAGGAATGACCCAGTGCTTGCACAGGGGACCACCTCTGCCAGGCGAGATCCCCTTTCACCTCCAAAAAGGGCTACGCTCAGGCATCCCAGGACCCTCATACACCAAAGGTCTGCAGTAAGGAGAAGAACTGGACACGACTGGTGGAAAAAGCTGGTTGGATCCAATCCCAAGGGACATGAGGCAGCCCTAAATGATGATGAGCACCTGGCACAGAGTGGTAAGACGCAGTACTGCAGTCAAAGCTCTGCTCACAACCTGAGTTCAATCCCAACGGAAGTCGGTTTCAGGTAGATGGCTCAAGGTCGACTCAGCCTTCCCTCCTTCTGAGGTCGATAAAATGAGTACCCAGGTTGCTGGGGGTAAAGTGCAGATGACTGAGGAAGGCAAGGGCAAACCACCCCATAGACATAGGCTGCCTAGTAAAGGTTGTATTGCGACGTCACCCCATGGTCAGTAACAACCTAGAGCTTGCACAGGGGACTACCTTTACCTTTACTTTTTCAGGGGGATGAGGCAGGAAGTCTTTTCCAGGGACCAAAGTTTTGCCGCTCTACCCAGAACTCGTCCGTAGGCTCCAAAAGAAAGGGTGAAAGATAAAATCCCATTCTGCTTCCCGGGAGGACGCAAGTTCAGAGTAACACTTACCTTGGCGTGGTCCTCTTTTTCTACGGAAGGCTGCTCCGGACTGCAAGGCCTCTAGTAGACTGTCCATGACTCCAGTTTCATCACCTTCTGGAAGAGCAAGGGGAAAACAATAAAATGGAGACTGCTGTCAAACAGCACACCACACCCCCCAGCCCTTGTTATAGCTGTAAAAGGCGACACCTCTGACTTTGCCCACACAGAGTATTCAAGGGAGCACTCCTCTCTCAACCTTCTCACCACCACCAGGATGCAAAAAAGAAATCAGCCTAGGACCCAAATTCAAATATAGATAAGCATCGTGTGACACATACCATCTCAGAGTGCAGGTGTGTGTATGTGTAGCAATCACACATTCAATTGCTTCATTTAGTTAAAAAAAGCTCAACTCGCAGAAAGTTCACATATCCAGGAGAGACACTTCCTCACTAACCTGTGCATCTTTGCCTGCCAAGGGGAAGCATTCACACGGACAACCCCTCCACCTGTCGTCTGAAGCAGCACAGCCCCGAAAGCAGCCCCCGGGCCATTTCTGCACACCTGAGCCGGTTCTCTTCTACCCAGGACAGAGGAGCAGGCCAGAGCGGCATCAAGAAGTGGGACCAAAGAAAAGCCTCCTGTCGCCTCCCACTCCGCTAGCTTCCTGCCCACCAGGTGCCCGCCCCTCTCCTCTAGGGCTGATGTGAGTAAGGGGGGAAGGCTATCAAGCCCGTTCTTGCCATTCATGTCCTCAAATGGATTTGGGGCCCTTCTGGTGCTCTGATGCTTCCTCTAGCAAGACGGGCTGAGGGGGGACCCCCTTTGGGACAGCATTCCTCCCCCTCCCAAGCATCTTTTGAGGCAGGGTCCTGGCCAGCTTCCAAGGGCCCAGCTGCCAGCCCATTCTGCCGCTGCCTGCCATTCTGACTCGATCAATGCCCCCGGTCATGACAGCCCAGCCAGCCCCGTTAATCTTCCACTCTCCGAGGTGCTCTGGCCACTAAGAAGATTAGCCAGGCCTCCCAGAGGCTCTTCTCTCCCCAGCAACCAGCCTGCTGCTGGCCCAGACCACGTGCCACAGCAGACTTCGCCCTCGGCACTGTCAGGGACCTCTCTTGCCCATTGCTGAGGGGGGGAGGACAGAAGACAAAGAACAGAGGGAGGGTGCCTTGGCAAGGGGAGAGCCAGTCACACCCTCCACGTCCCTTTGACGGTGGCGACCGAAGGTGCTGTGGAAACAGCTGCACTTTTCAAAAAAAGGATTTTGTGAATGAATTCTTCAGCCAGATATAGCAGTTTTCTATACACCCGTTCCCTGTTTGGCCTGCTTTTTAGCAGCTGGTCTCCGGCCTCCCTTGTCAGCATCCAAAGTCTCTAAAAGCGTCTTCTGCTAAGAAGGGAAGGAGCCTGGGGCTGCCCTCTCCATTCATATTCCATCTGACTGCGTGGAATCGCCCCGGCGGTGAAAGCGTTAACTACAAATTTGCAAAGAGTGCCCTGCAAATCTCGGTTTCCAAGGCAACTGCTCCCAATGAAACATAAACCTATAAAATCACATTAGAACATCTGCCGGGCGCTTTCGGGCAGCCCCTGAATCCATTGTCCACAGCGCCACCTGCTGGCACACCTAACTGACTTCACCCAACCTACATTAGGGCTGTTCCCTCCCTGTCGTAACCCCACAAGCGAACCCTTATCGGATTGCGTGCGAAGGAGCCTAGAACTTCCAGGGCTAACAACAGAAGGGCGGCTGAGGCCACGACCTGCTGTGCGCTCTGCAAGGGAGAAGTCAAAAATTCGCCAAGGCTACAGCACTTGGTCATGGCGTAGGACAGTCCCCATGCCATCCTATTCATGCGCCTGCCTGCTGCATGGCCGCTTGGGCCAAAGGATCAGCTCAAAGCAAGAGAGAAAGTGATCTTGATGGCCGGCTGAATGGAGGCCGGGGGTCACAGACCAGCACAGGGGCATGGGGGCAGTTTTTATATAGGGAACCCCCCTGCACTGGGGTATGCGTGTCAAAAACACAGCTGTGCAAGTGGCAATGGTTGATCCAAGCAGAACAAAATAATCAAGATGCTGAATAATTCCTCTGTTGTTACTTCCTGAACCCGACGCGTTTCGCCTGTGGCTTCGTCCGAGAAGTCTCCAGCCTAGCTTCTGAAGTCTTTTTTGGATAGCACGCTAGAGACTTGGCGAACAGGTAGAAGGCTGGGTGAGGACGTTAATCTAGGTACAGTTTTGACTGGAGATTTGTGCTACTGTAGATCCACTGACGAAGCCACAGGTGAAAAGCGTCGGTATCAGGAAGTGACAACAAAGGAATTATTCAACACCTTGATTCTTCTGCTTGCTACTGCCACTGTGCCCCCGGCTTCTTCCTAAATGGATGAAGAAAGTCGGTTTAGGGGCCTCGGAAAGAACTGCTCCAAGAATGGAGCCTGACGCTACCTTCTTGTGCCCCTGGACAGTTCCTTCCTCCTGGTCTGAATGGCTGGACGGCCTCTACTCAAGCCAACTGCATGCAAAACGGGACTTGAGACAAAATGTCTATCATTAGCAGTTCTGCCCTTTAACGCTGCAATTCACTTTCTGTTTTAATTCCAGAACTCAGGCTACTCTGGCAAAGGCTGGAGGAGGATACAGCCACAAGGAAATGCCAAGGGAAGACTCACTAGCACAGTACAGAGACATGCCAGATATTATATGGATAACACAAAGCTGGGGCAACAGTAGCCTGAATGCAAATACCTGTGATGACACTGGGAAAACAGAGTGAGAGGGAAAAGACTGGCGTACAGCATCATTTGAATACGCACAAATTACTGTTGAGAGGCAATTAAGGACGCCTGGTCTCAGCATCCCTGATAAGACCTTACAGCCCCTGCCTTGATCTGCATACACAGATCTTTTCAGGGTCATTCTAAAACATAATAAACTAAGAGGCAGTAGACAGGCATGGAGAATAAGGCCAGGATCTAAGCAGCCACATGATTCATTTCCATGCTGATCTGAACGTCAGCTTTCCTTACTGCGTTGTATAGCTGTGAAACACTTGAAGCAGCTTTATACAACTCAGACCAATGATTCATTCAACTCAGTACCTTCTATTGTGATTAGCAGTAGATCTGCAGGGTCTGTGGCACAGAGAGATCCCTTAACCTTCAACTGGAAAGGCTCGGGATCAAACCTGGAACCTTCTGCATACAGAGCTTGTGCTCTAATGCAGAGCCACAGATGCCTTCCCTAATAGCATGACAAATTGCGTTCAAAAGACTTATCTGTTTCAAAAAGTGGTTTATGACATTGGGGGCAAGGGGTGGTGGTATACAACTGAAGGGGAGGGAGGGAAAAGTCCCAGTGAATGAATACCCCAAAGCTCTTGGAAGATCCCTCTTTGAATGCTGGCCTAAACACTGTGAATGAAATGGAGATGCAGCCATTCCTGGATGGGGCTAGATACAAAACTTCTTCTACCTGCGAGAGATTTTGCTGTGGCGGAGTCTGTTCTATCATGAGGGCCGAGGGTGGGATTCTTGGATAAAATGGGCATTCGTTAAGAAGAAAAAGAGTTGGTTTTTATATGCCGACTTTCTCTACCTTTTAAGGAGAATCAAACCGGCTTGCAATATCTTTCCCTTCCTCTTCCCACAACAGACACCCTGTGAGGTAGGTGGGGCTGAGAGTGTTCAGAGAGAACTGTGACTAGCCCAAGGTCACCCAGGCGGTTTCATGTCTAGGAGTGGGGAAACCAACCCGGTTCACCAGATTAGAGTCTGCTGCTCATGTGGAGGAGTGGGGAATCAAACCTGGTTCTCCAGATTAGAGTCCACTGCTCTTAATCACTACACCACACTGGCCAACCTGAGACAATAGGAAAGTCAGCTGGACTTACAACTGAAACAGAAAAAGATGCTAAAGAAGTCAGAGAAGCAAGCAGGACGCTGGTTGTGGAGCCACGGCGCTCGCTGCCATGTTTCCTGGCGTCCACTTCCTTCCTCCCCAAAGCATCTCCTCCCAAATGTAAAGATCCAACCCTGGCTCTCCTCTGCCTCATTGGAGAAGGTATTTCAGAAGAGTCCAGGAAGGCTCTTGGGTTTGCAAGGAGCAGCCCTTCGGGGGAGGGCTGTTTCCATCATAGATAGGGTTGCCAGCTCCAGGTTGGGAAACACCTGGAGATTTTGGTGGTGGAGCCTGAGGAGGGTGGGGTTTGGAGAAAGGAGGGACTTCAGTGCCATAGAGTCCAATTGCCAAAATGGCCATTTTCTCCAGGTGAATTGATCTGTATTGGCTGGAGATCAGTTGTAATAGCAAGAGATCTCCAGCTAGTACCTGGAGGTTGACAACACTAATCACAGAAGAACACTATGAGCAGAGGCTAGATGGCCATCTGTCAGCAATGCAGATTCTATGACCTTAGGCGGATCATGAGAGGGAGGGCATCTTGGCCATCTTCTGGGTGTGTGTGAGGGGAGGTGGTTGTGAATTTACTGTGTTGTGCAGGGGGCTGTACTAGATGACCCTGGTGGTCCCTTCCAACTCTATGATTCTATGACCTGGCTTGGAACCACTCACTATTCCATGACTGGCCTCGGATCCTCATGGCAGCCATTCTGTGGCGGCGCCCACTATGCCTTCCCAAAAACCCCAAACCGACCACAGGCTCAACCAGGCCGGGGACCACCGCTGCCCATCGATATACTGTGTGGCTAATCAACAATGAACAGGCAAGGCAAGTGGGGGGGAGGGAGCCCATGGCCTTGATGAGCAATCTGCTAATGAGTCATCCTGGCTCTGATCTGGTGGTTGGGGAGGGGAGAGAGGAAGGAATGGAGAGCCATCCAATTAACTACAGGGGAGGCAGCCAGGTGGAAGTCGGTTGCGAGGATAATAAATAGCAAGCATCTTTTATGGTTAAGGGAACCCGAAAGGGCTTGAATAGAACCAGCGGCGCTGATGCCTGTGTGAATTACGAGAGAAAGGCACATCTTTAAATGCTGCCAGCCAGCTCAGGAATGCAAAGGTTGCATGTCTCAAGCAGAGACGCATCATAATACAAGAGCAGTGCATAAAGGCAGTGCCATCCCCCCACACACAACTGTTATCCAGAGGCCCCCTCGCCACCCCCCCCCGGATCTGGCTGCTGCTCCATTCTGTTCCTGAAGCTTTGTGAAAAACAAGCCCGTGAGGGCGAACCGGCCTCTCGAAAGAAATCTGCGGCTGGCAGCACTAATATCTACAAAACAATTCAGCTCCAGCGCGAATGGTGCTATGAGAGTTGTCTTCTCCCTTACATTCATCCTTCGCTAGACCAACAGTGCTTCTCTAGAGTCATTTTACACACAGCCCTGTTTTGCCACAGTAACTCAAGCCAGAAGTGTGGGGGTGGGGGGGGGAAGGAATGCGAGGAGACCCCTAAGTCATGTCACTCAGCACAACTCGCCGCTGTTCAAAGGCAGGGGATAACGGGCAGGAAATTGAGGGAGACAGGAAATAAGCAGACAGGGGCAATAATCGACTCCATATGTTCTAACAAAGGAATGTGTTTGGTAGCAAAGAGCAGATTGTGCCTGGGTAGGAGAAAGGCCCATGGCAGCGGCGGGAACTCAGGAGGCTACACAAAGGACTCCGATTGGACCGCCAGCATCCGCACAAACCCCTACAGATACAGACAGCGACCAGAAACAGCCAACTGGACTCAGCCAGCCAAATCTATGCATAGTTAGACCTTTATTAACACCTCTCGGTTTGCAGAAAGGATGAGTGTTGATGGGTTTTGAAATTAAGTCCTAAAAAGATAAAGCCTGTTTGAAATTTGAATGACTGAATCATTCCCAATTCAGACGTCCAATGCTCCAACAATGAAAAGGGACAATGAAAAGGGACAAATGAGCCCAGCTCAGAAAGGTGCTGTCCATCGCCAGGAACAGCCAAATCAGAAGAAATGTTCTACAAGCCAGACTTTCAGCCACTGCAGCGAAACATTCCTGAGCTCCCCTGGAAAGTGCAAAAAGCAGCAGGCAGAGTGAAAAGTTACTTGGGGGGGGGGGTGTCACAGGAGGCCCTTCCAGGCAGGCTCAGACAGGAACATTTTCCTCCAGTGTGAAATCCCTGCCTAGAGAGATCCATCCGTGGACCGACTGGTGGCCCACTGAAAGATCCATAGCCTTAGACAATCCCAGGGAGAGGGAAGCACATCTGTTACCCAGCATTAGAAACAGGATCAGAAAAGCAGGAGATGTATTTTTAATTATAAGACATGAAAAGAGAAGCCTTTGGCTAGGAAGGTCTGTTCATGGGAAATGGAGGATTTAAGAGTGAGAAAAAACAAAGGGCCCCCACAGAGGGGAAAAAAGAGGAGGAAAAAGAACAAAAGAAAGTCCTTACCCATGACAGACTCATCACAGGGCCTTTTCCTACAACATTCCAACACATCACACACTTTTGTATGGGAACACGTGCATAGAGAGCCACGCTCAGGCTCTTTTGCGACATGGACCTCTGGGCGAATGTGCATTGGGAAGGCCTAGCTCATCACAGATTCCCACTGCAGGCACAGTCCACAAAAGACAGTCCACAAAAGAAAGTGGCAGCAACGTGCTCCTCCCTGCAGAGCATCCAGGCTAATTCCTACACAAGAATTGTATTGCTGTGCAGGACTGTGTCACGGGGGAACTGGGGAGGTGGAACTGTGCAACAGGCAAAGGGAGTGATCCCCAAATTGGGAAGCCCCCCCCAAGTTCAAATCTCACTTTGCTTTGAGCTGATCACAGAATCATAAGAGTTGGAAGGGATCGCCAGGGTCATCTAGTCCAACCCCCTGCACAACGCAGGACATTCACAACTACCTCCCCCCTCCACACCCCCAGTGACCCCTACTCCATGCCCAGAAGATGGCCAAGATGCCCTCCCTCTCATGATCTGCCTAAGGCCATAGAATCAGCATTGCTGACAGATGGCCATCTAGCCTCTGCTTAAAAACCTCCAGGGAAGGAGAGCTCACCACCTCCTGAGGAAGCCTGTTCCACTGAGGAACCACTCTAACTATTAGAAAATTCTCCCTAATGGCTAGACGGAAACTCTTCTGATTTAATTCCAACCCATTGGATCATGTGGCCTTAAGGAAACCATGCTGCTCGGTCTCGGCTTCATGTTTAGGACCACAGAGGGACTGACTTGCCTTGCAGGGCTGTTCTAAGGGTCCAAGGTGTTTGTGTGTGCTACATAAATACCAAGTAGTAAGGTACAGCTGGAAAGTGTTCTTGGAAGTTGGTCTACACCTGGTTGACGCTTGGATTGCTGGAAACCCCCCACCCCCACCCCGGTGTTGAAAGGAAGGTGAGATCTCAGTGGAATAGACCAAGAGGACCTTTGGCTCCAGGTTCCAGATGCGCTGCTGAGAGCTCATTTGACTATTTTTAAAGCCTAACATCACAAAGCAACCAGCAACTAAGTTGCGCCAGTTTAACGGGCTGCCATTCGGTCTCTCCTTCCCCTGCCAAGGGTGAACACACATGAACACATGAAGCTGCCTTATACTGAACCAGACCCTTGGTCTACTGAAGTCAGCATTGTCTACTCAGTCAGGCAGCGGCTCTCCGGGGTCTCAGGCAGAGGTCTTTCACATCACCTGCTTGCCTAGTCCCTTTAACTGGCGATGCTGGGGATTGAACCTGGGACCTTCTGCATGCCAAGCAGATGCTCTACAACTGAGCCACAGCCCCCTGGATCCACCCAGTGTAGGAAGGCTAAGCGGCACCGAGGGAGGAGAGCTACTCTTAGACCCACCAGCTAAATGGCATCTCTGCACACCACTAGTTAAGAGGCAAATGGGGGAGGGGGCTGCTTGCAAACTCCTCGGAGGCATCTCTGCCTCCGGTCAAGACAAGGTCCCCACAGCCTAGTTTAGCAAGCCTCCTTTCAAGCAACCCTGCCTGGCCCTTGGCGTGCCTCTGAGACAGAGTTCACACAACTATAACATCACTCCGTCTCCACTGTTAGGAAGTCAGGATCTGCGAGCGCCTTTTCACTTGTGCAGGTCAAGCTCTTTCCTGAGCTGCACGGAAGCCTCCTCCCTACTCTGACCAGCCTGTTTTTCGACGGTACCTGAGTTCATGTCAATTAGCTGCTCTCTCTTCTGCTGCTTCTCTTGCCGTTCCTTTTCTGCCTTTTCTTTGGCCAGCTTAGCCCGCCGCATCTTCTCCTCCGTCTCGCGTCGCTTCTGGTTCTCCTTTAAGGCTTGCTGAAAAGAAGATGCAGCAGCTCAATGGCAGCGGCTCTGGGGCAGGCAGAGCGACCCCCCCTTTTAAAAAAGCATCCCTCCAAAGGTCAAACGGGGACAAGATGGGGACAGCGATGTTCCTGAACTGAGGGCCTGGGAAACAGGGACCGACAGGGCATGTGCACAAGGGGGGTACATTCTCCCATCATGCACTGCTCGCAAGCGTCTGGAGGCACTTGGCTGCCCACTACTGGAAGTGACACGCTGGGTCAAGGGGACAGAGGGGACGCACTGCAATCAAAAGGCAGATCTGGGCTGCCCAGGGAGAGAGGGAAAGACTCTCACCAGAAACATGTTTCTGAAGTTGTGCAGGTTACTGAAGAACTCCTCAATCAATATTTTATTGGCATCAAAAAGGAAGTATTGGCCTAATTCTTTATAGAGATTCTCCATGTTTGAGTGCATCATCCGTAGCTTCTCGTACTGCTCTTGGGCCTCCTTCACAAAGCTGTAGGACGCGAGTCAAAGGTCATAGACAGTTTAAGAGCAGACGACACCCGAGCAACTCCCCTGGGTTCTCTGTCTATCTCAATGGATTCCCTCTGGCACGCCCAAGTGCCCTCCTCCGGCTCCAGTCATCCCTGGCTGAGCATGTCCCACAGTCTTCTGCTCAAGAGTAGGACTAGAAGCCCTGGCTTCCAGGCTAGCTGTCTTTCTTTTCTTACCTCCTGGCTCCCCAAACCGGAGGGATCTGCATTCCTACACTTGTGATCCACGTTAGAGCCCAGGAAACCCAGTCATCTGCTCACTAGAAACTTATCTACTGAATGCAGGTGGCTCATCAGCCCTCCTCCTGTCATGCCCTCAGTAAGAAGAAGAAGAGTTGGTTTTTATATGTCGACTTTCTCTACCACTTAAGGAAGAATCACAAGAGCTTATAATCTCCTTCCCTTCCCCTCCCCACAACAGACATCCTGTGAGGTAGGTGGGGTTGAGAGAGCTCTAAGAGAGCTGTGACTAGCCCAAGGTCACCCAGCTGGCTTTGTGTGTAGGAGTGGGGAAACAAATCCAGTTCACCAGATTAGCGTCTGCCGCTCATGTGTAGAAGTGGGAGAATCAAACCCGGTTCACGAGGAGGAGGAGGAAGAGGAGAAGAAAGAAAAAGGAAGAAGAAGAGTTGGTTTTTATATGCCGACTTTCTCTACCACTTAAGGAAGAATTAAACCGGCTTACAATCACCTTCCCTTCCCCTCCCCACAACAGACACCCTGTGAGTTAGGTGGGGCTGAGAGAGCTCTAAGAGGGTGTGACTAGCCGAAGGTCACCCAGCTGGCTTCGTGTGTAGGAGTGTCCACCGCTCATGTGGAGGAGTGGAGAATCAAACACAGTTCTCCAGATCAGAGTCCACCGCTCCAAACCACCGCTCTTAACCACTACACCATACTGGCTCTCTGCTTTCCATCTGTAAACTCCTACAGAGAATCTCTTGTACCTCTGGCCCATCTCAGTGGCCAGCCAATAATCTAAAGGAACATCAAGTAATTGAAGCTCAATGGGTTAGGCCCAACAAGCTGTCTAGAGGGAAGACTGACTGGGGACTCTGAGGCAGCTACTGCGGGGTCTTTGGAGGAAGAATAGGCTATTCACACACAAAAAGTGAGACTGGGCCCAGAACTAGCCACAGTTTGCGTCAAGGACCTTTACTGCTGCCGTTATCCTATGGAAAGGAAGAGGGCTCTTCCATGAGGTACAGACAGCTTCACCAAGACCCTGCAAAACTTTATTCAGCGTGGTGAAGCGTGGTGAAGTGGTTAAGAGCGATGGTTTGGAGCAGTGGACTCTAATCTGGAGAACTGGGTTTGATTCCCCACTCCTCCACATGAGCGGTGGGGGCAAATCCGGTGAACTGGATTTCCCCCACTCCTACTCATTAAGCCAGCTGGGTACCTTGGGCTAGACACAGTTCTCTCATCCCCACCCACCTCACAGGGTGTCTGTTGTGGGGAGGGGAAGGGAAGGTGATTGTAAGCCGGTATGATTCTTCCTTAAGTGGTAGAGAAAGTCGGCATATAAAAACCAACTCTTCTTCTTCACTATCCTATGGAAAGAAAGAGGTCTCTTCCCTCAGGTACGGACAGCTTCACCAAGACCCTGCAAAACTTTACTTATTTATTAAGAACCACAAGGACAGAAATCTGCTTTTATGAACTGAAAACGGGGATTCACGATGCAGTGACAGCCAAGCAGCTGCAGGCATGCCCAGAGGGAACTGTGCTTTTACCTGCCCATGCTTTTACCTGCCCGTGAATGAGATGCGCAGTTCATAAAAGCGCCAAGGATGCCATAGGTCTCATATGAACCTATGGGGTTTTTTTCTTCCACAAGGCATTAATCTTAGATCAACTTTTAAAAAAAGGATATGGTCATTTTCTCCACAAATTTGTCCTTCTCCTCTGTGGTGCTGGGGAAGTCGCCAACGTCACGCCGCACGTCTGAAATCTGTTTCTTCATGAGGTCCAGACTTTTCCGCAAATTCTCACCAGAAACTTGGGTGGGGGGGAAGCGATAACAAAGATAACGTAACCAGAAAAGTCACATCTTCTGTGTGCGTGAAGCTCTGGTTACACTTGTGGAGCTGAACCCCCAGGGCAGATGGTGCCGCCTGCTGCCCTCTTGGTCCCTGCCTGCTGCTTTCTTGGTAGCCCCCCCTAGACAAAGGGGGCAAGACTGCAATCTCTATGTGTAGCCAGTACCTGCCCCTTTCATAAGAAATTCAGGAGGGACCGAATCTCTATTACCGAGAGTGCCCAAAGCAAACGCAAGATTGGATAATCACTAATGCTTTTACAGTTTTCAAAGCACTTCCCATCCATTACCTTAATGTAGCCCTTACTTGCAAGTAGGGGCTTCGGCATTATCATCTCCATTCTCCAGCCCGGGGGGGGGGGGCGCTGAGCAGGCTTCCCAAAACCACCTGACATAAGTTTGTGGTATAAGCAAGATTCAAACCAGGGACTTCCCGATTCAGAAGACAGCCTCTTAATCAGTTGTGCCCCATCTGCTCTTTGCATAAAAATCACACGCGTTTCCACTAGAAAGACTTGCCCCACTGCAAGGGCTGATCATTCTGACTCATACTTAATTGCTGGGCAGTCTGAGGAGAGCTAGTGGCTTATCAGGAGATGGCGGGATCCCTGGCTGGTGGCCCGGCGGCCAACCCCCTATCAGCACCACCCTGGTTTGTGATGAGGAAAGGGTCTGGGAAGAGAACGCTCTGCAGGCAGCCTTGGCAGAAGCTAGCCCCCATTCTGATGCCCGCTTCTTCCCTCCTCCCTGCCAAAGACTGCCTTGATTCATGCAGCCAGCCTCTCCTTTGGGAAAGGCAACAGAGACAGTGGAAGGGACAAAGGACAGAACCAGCATGACAAAATTTTCCTGCCATTTGGCTCAGAACCGTCTTTTCTCCCCATCTCTGGTTAGCTGCATGCAGGCCACAAGGAGACACATGAATCTGCCTGATACTCTTGGTCCATCGAAGCCAATATTGTCCCCTTAAGACAGGCAGCGGCTCTCCAGGGTCTCAGGCAGAGGTCTTTCACATCACCTACTTGCCTAGTCTCTTTAACTGGAGATGCCAGGGATTGAACCTGGGACCTTCTGCATGCCAAGCAGATGCTCTACCACTGAGCCACAGCCCCTCCCACTCAGGCTGTCTATTTCAGCAGAAAACAACTAGCAAGTCTGGCCCATGCAAACTGAAGCTCAAATTACCCTCCTTCGCCCTACCTCAGAAACACACCCGTTACTTCTCAGATAACTCACCTTATCCCCTGGGAACACACCTGTACACCCTCCGCCCACCCCCACCCCCGAATACCTTGGCACGCCTTCTCCACGTGGATGAGTTCATCCGGGAACTTCAACACGTCAGGATACTGCAGCTCACAGGTTTCGGCTAAGAAGTGGAGCAAGGTCTGCTTCTGATCGGCCGACTTTGTGTCTCGGAGCTGGTGGGGGGAAAGGGGGGGGCGACGTGAACCCTGCTCAGCACGAAGAGCCCCACTGGCTGCCCCTGACCCCCCACACACACACTCCCGCACGAGAGAGGTCGATATAAGGGCAATTCTGCTCAGTCCTGAAGGCTCACCTTGCAGAGGTAGCTGATGTTGAAACCGAAGGCCCCGGCGTTCATGGAGCCCGCGTTCATGTAGTTGCCCACCAAGAGAATGATGGAGAGGAGGTTGGAGAAACTCTGGCTCTTCCGGACTTCCTCGCAGGCGGCCGTCACGGCGACAATCTCCGGCTTGATGTTTTCCACCTGTTCATTAAACTGGAGCTTGAAGAGGATGGCATTGAGGCGGGACCTCAGGCGGGGAACGGAACTAATCTGAGAAGGGAAGGGGACAGATCTCACGGTCACACACAGAAGGGGGGAGGTGGAGGACAGCCGGAAGGAACCAAGGCAGTCTGAAGAGGAGGGAAAGAAGAGAGATGCTGTTTACCAAGGATGGTGGTCTCTGGAAGAACCAGATTGTGGAAGACGGATGCTGTGGGACACAGACAGCAGCAGAACACTGAAAAGAAACCCCGTCTTTTGGCATACCCAAAAAACGTCACTCGATGACTTGAAAGATGCCCCGCCAACGCCACAGTCTTCTTCATTCCGCTCTCCCCTTTCCAGAAGTGATGGGGGCAAGCAGTCGCTACTCTATTGAAAGAGTCCCCGTGAAAAGCGAACAAGGCGTCTGTCTTTTACCGTCAGCATCCTACTCTGAGGAAAACATTTCAGCACCTGTCCGATGAGCCTGAAGTATAGGAACCAACAATGCCGAACGCGTGCATCACAAATGGAAAGAGGGACATAAAAATATGTTGCTTGAATTGAAAGGACCATCCTCATCAGATCCAGATCCATTCCCCGACTTCTTCCATAGGTAAGGAGGAATCCAGGATCACACCTAAACTCTTGATGGTAGGTGCAGGTGCTATTCGCACCCTGTCAAGATTGGGCAGCTGGCGTCCCAATCCCTGCCCCGGACGGCCCAGCCACAGGACCTCTGTCTTTGATGGCTTACGTTTCAGTCGACTCTGTTTCAACCCTTTCGTCACTTTGGCCTCAGAACGAGAGGAAGGGAGAGTCAGGTCGCCCTTAGCCTCACTCCTCCTTCTCTGGGCTCTCTCCTCCTGGCTGGGGAGTACAGCCCACTCCCCTCTGTGGCCTGCAACTGGGCCTTTCCTAAGGAAGGCCCCGGGGCATGCCTGCCCAGTGCGGCTTCCTATGCTCTCGGAGGGAACTGCGGTCCTCGTGAAAGGATCACAGCGGGTGGAAGAAGAAGATGAGTTGGTTTTTATATGCCAACTTTCTCTACCACCTAAGGAAGAATCAAACTGGCTTACAATCTCCTTGCCTTCCCCTCACCAGAACAGACACCCCGTGAGGTAGGTGGGGCTGAGGGAGCTGTGACTAGCCCAATGTACCCAGCTGGCTTCATGTGCAGGAGTGGGGAAACCAACCCAGTTCACCAGATTAGCCTCCGCCACTCATGTGGAGGAGTGGGGAATCAAACCCGGTTCTCCAGATCAGAGTTCACTGCTCCAAATCACCGCTCTTAATCACTACACCACGCTGGCTCTCACACCACGCTGGAACCCTAGCCAACCTCCCTTTTGTCTGCTGCAGCCAATTCCTGGGCAGAAGAACCAACTCCGGCTCCTTAAAGCACTGCTTCTCCCTGCACGTCCATCGACCCAGCTGGTTTGCCCATTCTCCCTGCCGCTCTCGATGGTGAGCAAAGGCAAGGAGCGCTCCCTGTGTGGCGGAGAAGCGTTAGGTCCCTGTTCCCATCCCCTGGAGCTGACACGCAATGTGTGTGTGTGTGGGGTGTGTGTGTGGGCTGCACCCCCGACAGGTGCTTTCCAACCGATTCTTCTGCCTGCTCCAGTCTTCAACCTTCCCTCTACCCCCGCCAGCATGAGGTTTCAAAATTTGACAGTAGGGCTTTAAAATAGTTCCCATTCCTAGTGGCAGCCTCTGTTTTGGGGATGACTGATAGAAAACAACAGGCTTTGAGATACGGGGCCCGGCTTGTGGGCAGACTGTTGTGCAAGCAGGCAGAGATACAGAGATACAGAGGATCTCCTTCTATGGATGTGCACAGAGAACCCCCAGTATTAATGATGATGGGAGAAACAACAGGCAACCCCCTCCTTCTCGGACAGGGACAGGCCACACCTGAGAAACGAAAGGAGCTGAAAATACAGCTGCTTCTTTTTGGAGGGAGGCGCACTTCTCGATCTGCTCCCTAGACTTCACGGGCAGGACACTCACCACCACTCCAAACTGTTCGGGCTCAGCCAGCTCACTGTACTCTTCCTTCAGTTCTGCTATCATCTTCAGCTTGTCTGGTTCTGGCACTAACTTAATGAGGTTCTGGGAGAGAAGAAGAAGAATTGGTTTTTATACCCTCCTTTTCTCTACCAAAAGGAGTCTCAAAGCGGCTAACAATCAAGTTAGAGGTATGGGAAATATTATGGAAAAGAGAATTTAAATTTACAATCTCTAGTGAAGTTAGGGAGAACATGTATAAAATGTTCTACAGATGGTATATCACACCTGTGTTGGCAAATAAAATGAAAATTGGAACTACAGATTTATGTTGGAAATGTGGAATTGAACGTGGAACTTTTATGCATGCTTGGTGGTTTTGCAAAAAGATTAAAAATTTTTGGAGAAAGGTAATAAAAGAAACCAATAATTTGATTAATATTAGGGTAAAACCTGATCTGGCTTTTTGTTTATTGGGGATTGCAATTGATAAAATCAGTAGAAGTGATAGAGTCATATGTCAATATAGTTTTGCAGCGGCGAGGATCACGATAGCAAGATCCTGGAAGTTGGTAAATAGACCCTCAATTAAAGACTGGAGAGAAAAACTATGGTTTTATGTGTGAATGGCCAAACTAACAGATTCCCTGCATGGGAAAGACATGGAAGAATTTAAAAAGTCTTGGTTAAAGGCCTTTGCATATTGGGATAAACTGGCAAAGACGAATCTTACTAACTTCGTGACCAAGCTATAGATACAATTCTCTTAAAGCTTAGTAGTATGGTAAGCTATTGTAAAATTAACCTGTAAGACACTTCGCCAGAAGTTCCACACAGTGGTGGGAGGATATAGGGGGAGTACACTATAGGTGGGTGGTGGGTATTTTAGGTATTATATATGGATTCATTTACTACTTGAATCAACTAATATAATTCAATGTTTTGTACTTTTTTATTCTGTATTTTATACTGATTTACTTCATTTTTTTCTTTTCTGTTTTGTTCATATAAAAATAGAAAAAAATTATTTTTAAAAAAACAATCAACTGCCCTTCCCCTCCCCACAACAGACACCTTGTAAGGTAGGTGGGGCTGACAGCGTTCGGAGAGAACTGTGACTAGCCCAAGGTCACCCAGCAGGCTGCATGTGGAGGAGTGGAAAATCTAATCCGAGTCTCCAGATTAGAGTCTGCTGCTCTTAACCAATACACCAAGCTGGAAGGAGGATACCGTTAGTTGAACTGGGGCTGACTGTCAAGGCAAGAAGGTCTGCCTGTGAGGGGTATGAGTTAAGTATACAACGAAGGGCAACAGATACTTTTCCCCCAAGAAAGGAATAATACGTTGAGAAGCACTCACTTTTCAGACTTCTGTATCCTTGGGGAGAATCTGATACATCACTGGATGGCAGGAATTTAAACACAAACATCATCTTCCACACCAGGCCTGCACGATAGGTACCTCACCAAACTGAACTCAGACCTCCAGCTATATGGTTACTGTGCGTGGTCAAGAAGACATGTGTGTCCTGCAGTACCCTCCTAAGAACACTTTCCAGGGTGTAAAGTCCCACTGAACAGGCATGAGCAAAATTCTGAACAAACCTGCTCAGGTCGGAACTGCTAGACACCTGTCTGTGAGAGTGATGCCCACTTTACCGTCTAGTCCAAATTCTCTCCGAGCATAATGGAGAAAACCTCCTTCGGGTGCCTCTCACGCCTGTGCTAGAGGAGCTGCAAACTTATCTAGACCCAGCTTGAGGGGCTGACACACACAAATAGTAGCTAAGGCTCCTAAACAACCAGACATTGCTGTATTGTAGATACATTCAAGCATCCACAAAAAAAGAAGGAGGATAAGGAGAATAAAAGTTGGTTTTTATATGCTGACTTTCCCTAACACTTAAGGAAGACTCAAACCGGCTTACAATCACCTTCCCTTCCCTGCCCCACAACAGACACCCTGTGAGGTAGATGGGACTGAGAGAGCTCTAAGAGAACTGTGACTAGCTCAAGGTCACCCAGCTGGCTTCATGTGGAGGAGTGGGGAAACAAATCCAGTTCACCAGATTAGCCTCCGCCGCTCATGTGGAGGAGTGGGGAATCAAGCCCGGTTCTCCAGATCAGAGTCCACCACTCCAAACCAACGCTCTTAACCACTATGCCATGCTGGCTCTTAGTATCCTGCATATAGCAACCACACCAAATATTAGAGAGTACTCACAATGAGAAGCAAACATTTCAAACATCCACACATTGGGTGCAGCATGCATGCATGCATTAAGGGGGGTGGTGGTGGTAAGAGGCCGAAGAGGCCGAAGCAAGAGTAGGAAGCTGGAGCTACCACTACCTGTCTAAGCAGGTTCTAAACAAACATCCATCACCTTGGGCTGGGGTCCCAAATAAATGTCTGGGCAGCCAAAAATCCAAAAGAATAAATTCAAGGGAAGGCAAGATCCACGTGTCACTGTGGCAGACGGGGGTGTAAGCCACATCACAGGGGCGTGGAGATTATTGTAACCTTTTGAGGATACAGTCTGGCTTCAGTTATAGGACTTGGGCTTGAATGAGAGAGAAAAGATGCCTTTTTCCTGGGCTTAGAAAAGGAGAGGGCAGGTGGCATGCTCTCCAATTGGCAAGGCAGAGGGGGGTTTCCATACCCTGGGAATACTTCTAAAAAAGGAAATAGGAGAAGTCTTGGGCAGGAGGCAGGATGTTAAAGACAACCTTGACTTCCTCTTGGAGCTGAGGTGGTCAGAACAAGCTCTCAACTGATCTTTACTGGGTCATGCGAGGCAAAACATTTTAGTCGAAGATGTACGTATGGGCTAGAGCAGATCTTTTTGTGCTAGACATACTTGATTAATTGCTGAAAGGTCCTGATTAAAGACTCGGAGCTCATTTCTCTCTGAGACTGATCCAGATTTGTGTAAAGAGATCAGGGGTTGGAGAGGCCAGTCCTACCCCCTTCTCACGTGCCTGGCAGAGAACGGCTGGTCTCAGAGCTAAGATGAAGGAGAAAGGCCAGGAAAGAGGGAAGCTTGAGGTCAACTGCAAGGGCTCGAAAATCTACTTTTCCCGTCTAAGGCAGCCACAAAAACAAGATGCGTATTAAGCATGTGTGTGTGTGTTTGTGTGTGTGTGCACAAACTCTGCAAGGCCTGCTCACCCGAGAAGAATACACTTGCAAGCTTCAGCCTGTGCTCACCTGTACCATGGACTCGGTCAACACAGCTTCATTCACCTCCAGGATGACGTTCCTGATCTCCTCATAGGGCATGCGGAAGGAGCCCAAGAAAATTGCTGCCAAGTTCACACAAAAGCGAAGTAAATGTCTGGTGACCGCATCCTGCCCAAAGCCTTGGGATGCACAGCTTGACTGCCCCCGTCTCCATCCTCTAGCTCTTTCGACTAAACTCAGAGCTTTGCCTTAAGGTAAGGTAAAGGTAGACCCCTGTGCAAGCACCAGGTCATTCCTGACCCATGGGGTGACATCACATCACAACATTTACTAGGCAGACTATGTTTTTATGGGGTGGTTTGCCATTGCCTTCCCCAGTCATCTACACTTTACCCACAGCATCCTTCCTCAGAAGGATGGAAGGCTGAGTCAACCTCGAGCCGGCTACCTGAAACCAACTTCCGTCAGGATCGAACTCAGGTCGTGAGCAGTTTTTGACTGCAGTACTGCAACTTACCACTCTGCGCCACGGGGCTCCTTCTTGCCTTAAGACTGGGGCAATTGCTAGAGGGTGGTCAGCAGCCTAGGGCTCTAGAGCCAGATGTGGCTCACATCCCACATCTGAATGGATAGGTGGGGTGCTAGAATGACCAAGTATGCAAACGGAATGGAAGGCAATGGTTTTTACGGGACCTCAAGCGCTTCTTATACAAGCTTTATAAAATGGGAAATTATAGAGAGGAACAGTTGCCAGCAATCAAAGTGTACACCATGCACAGATTTATGCCAGTGCGCTGAAATGATCATTCAGGGTGTATATTTATGATACTGCAAGATCTCATGCATGCAGCTTCCTAACGAAGGACTCACAACAACCAGTGTTTGGGCTGCAGAAACTTTCTGATTAACCAACACATCAACTATACTGTTAAGTTGTACAGTTTCAGTTAATGCAAACTGGCTCTCTTATACTGGCTCTTTGTTTATCTCTTGCTCTGAATTTATCCATAGTTTGGCTCTTTCATTGCAAAAGGCTGCAGACCCCCTGTACTGAAGCTAGCCCTACTCACAAAGATTCTGGGCGTTCTTTGAATCCAGCACTCGCAGCTCTTTGACCTTCTTCTTGGACTGGATCTTCTCCTCCCCGTTCTCCTGCTGCTTTTTTGCTGCGGGTCAAAGGAGTGCAAGATGTCAGCAACTCAGGGAACCCCTTCGTTTTAAACCAGCCGGCACAAAACATCCCCATAGGGTACCTGCAAAAGTGGCTGATCATACTGAAGAGATATATGATGCCCTCCTCAACCCCCACCACATTCATTAGAGGCAGTACATGAACACATTGTGCTGTCTTAGACTGAATTAAGTACACAAAGGTTAAGAAAAAATCCACATCCAAGCCAAAGGCTATACAATATAAAGGTTATGTCAGTACAAAATATGTACATATTTACTACAGGCTAAAATCAATAACATATATAAGGCCCTGCAATAGCCTACCAAACCAACATGTTCATGTACACAAGTGGTTCCCAAACTTTTCGGGCCACCACCGCCTTGGTTCCACAAACTCAACCCCAGTGCCCCCTACCCTATCCTATAAAAAGCATTATTCAAAATAGGGGTTTGCATGACTCATTAAAGAAAATGATAACAATAAAATTTCAAAACAGTAGCCATTAATTGCACATCTATTCAAAATCAAATTAAAACATTTTAGTTGAAATTTACTCAACAAAATGGATGAACGTGATCCAGTGGTACCAGCTCTTCAAAGTCTGGAAAAAAATTCTGATAGTTTCCACCAAATTTGCCAGCATGGTGCCATCGCTTGATCTACTGTAAATTAGTGAACAACATAGTTGAAGGGGTCCACCTCCAGAGCCCCCCTGCTGCCCTCTTGCCTCTTAGTGTCCCCTTAGGTAATCCCCCCCAGGGGGTGGTACTGATGTACACATACAACACAAATAAGACATAAAATCACAAAATTTTACTTTGTGATTTTATGTCTATTTGTGTTGTATGTGCACGTGAGCATGTTGGTTTGGTAAGCTATTGCAGGGCCTCTATATACGTTATAGATTTTAGCCTGTAATAAATATATACATATTTTGTATTGACATAACCTTTACATTGTACAACCTTTGGCCTTGGATGTGGATGCTTACTTCTGTTGTTCTTAGGCTGAAATTTTTCTCCCTTTGTTGCTGGTGCTGCCTCACTCTGAATCAGACCCACTGGTCCACCAGGGTCAGTACTGTCCTCTCAGACTAGCAAGCAGCTCTCCAGGGTCTCCGGTCTTTCACATCACCCACTACCTGGCCCTTTAACTGGAGATGGCGGGGACTGAACCTGCATCCTTCTGGCATACAAAGCAGATGCTCTAATGCTGAGGCACAGTCTCTCCCCAGAAGGGAGATGATTCAGCAGCAAAAAGAGCCTCGGAAAGATCGACCACCAGCCCTGGCACCCCACCTTGCATGGCGTTGGTGACAGATAGCATGGTGTAGTGGTTAAGAGCGTCGGACTCTAGTCTGGGGAACCGGGTTCGATTCCACACTCCTCCACATGAAGCCTGCTGGGTGACCTTGGGCTAGGTCACAGTTCTCTCCAAACTCTCTCAGCCTGACCTACTTCACAAGGTGTCTGTTGTGGGGAGACGAAGGGAAGGAGATTGTAAAATGATTTGATTCTCCTTAAAAGGTAGTGAAAATAGGCATATAAAAACCTACTCTTCTTCTTCTAACACTGGACAGGTGGAAAAATACTCATGGCCGCTCCTGCACCAGGAGTCAAGCAGTGAAGAATTGGTTTTTATACTCCGCTTTTCTCGACCAAAAAGAGCCTCAAAGTGGCTTACAATCACCTCCCCCCACCACAACAGGCACCTTGTGAGGGAGGTGGGGCTGAGAGAGTTCTGAGAGAACTGTGATTAGCCCAGGGTCACCAAGCAGGCTTCATGTGGAGGAGTGGGGAATCAAACCCAGCACACCAGATTAGAGTCCGCCACTCATGTGGAGGAGTGGGGAATCAAACCCAGTTCTACAGACTAGAGTCCACTCTTAACCACTACACCACGCTGGCTCTCTTTTGCCACACTGGCAAAAGATGATCCTGGACAGGGAACTTGGCACAGGATCTGAGGAGCTGCTGCCTCAGGGCAGCCCCCGACGAAGTCCGACAGCAGAGTTCTTTCCACCATTGCGGTTCTGGGGCTCAATCCCTAACCTGTTCCAAGAGGCAAATGAACAACCTGGTCACCTGCCTCAGGTGAGCACCAGCTCCAGCCAGCCAGGAAAGAAAGCCGGGGGAAATGGGAAAGCCGCTGGCTCCTTCTTTCAGCTCAAACCCGTGCCTCAAATGAATAACACAGTTGTGTGCGTGTGTGGGCAGGAATCCTGGTACCTCCGTGGTTCCCAGACTTTTTGGGGGCTCCCTTGGTTCCACAAACTCAACCCCAGCGCGCCCCCTATCCTATAAAAAGCATTATTCAAAATAGGGGTTTGCATGACGCACTAAAGATGATAATAAAATTTCAAAACAGTAACCATTAATTGCACATCTATTCAAAATCAAATTAAAACTTTTTAGTTGAAATGTATTCAACAAAACTGATGAACTTGATCCAGTGGTACCAGCTCTTCAAAGTCTGGAAAAAAATTCGGATAGTTTCCACCAAATTTGCCAGCATGGGGCCATAGCTTGATCTACTGTAAATTAGTGAACAACGCAGTTGAAGGGGGGCGCTAGAGGCTGCCCTCTTGCCTCTTAGTGCCCCCCTAGGTAATCCCATCGCCCCCCCCAGGGGGTGGTACTGCCCACTTTGGGAATCATTGTGGTACATTATCATTTTTGTATGACAAGTGACTTTGTGGAATTATTGGCAAGGCGGCTCTCCATATGCCTGCGGTATTGCATGTCGGATTTTCTTTACCCACCGCAAGGTCAGGGGGCATTCCAGATTTTACCTCAGTGGGTGTGTATTCTGTATTTCAAGGGTTCTTGTGCACCCCAGAAAGACACAACAACCCCCCCCACACACACACACAAGCAACTTCTTGGAGAAGGGAAAAGCTGACTCACAAGTTCTCCCTCACATCCGATGGCAAGGCAGATCGTTTCTTGGAACAATCACAGGGTGGCAAGTCTGCATTTTTACAATAGCAAGCAGGAAGCCAGCCAAGGCAATGAAAGGAGAGAGAGAGGGATAAACAGGATATCTGGGATGGTGTCGTGCTACCAGTTTCCCTGTTCAATTCGGTCTCTAGGGCAACTCTCAAGCCCTAGACCAGCCCGTGAAAAGGGCAGGCCAACCCCTCTAGTTTACATGTTGCTTACCTATAATGTCAGTAGAAAGAATTCCATTAACTCAGGATTGTTACAGTAATAAAAGGGAAATGGGGCCTGAGTGCAACTGCATTGCTTTTTATTTGAATGTCTTTCTGTTGTTGCTGGGTGCTGTCCCCGGTATTTTGTTTTGCCTCTTCCCACCCCTTTTTGAATCTCACCAGCCCTTTCCCTCCCACCCCCGTTTTACAATAAACCTTTTTATAAAGACATTTTTTTGCTTGCGCTATGTATTTCTCTGGGATATTTCTCTTCATCTCTTCCCCATGTGGTAGACTGCATGGGAGCTACCAGGATTGGTTATATGTTATTTGGTTATTGCTTTGGCGCTGTGCTGGAAGAGGGCCTTCTCAGTGGGTCAACCTAGAGCAGGGGGATCAAGCTCATTTGTTACAAGGGGAGGAAATGACATAAATGTCACTTGGTCGGGTCGGGCCGGGCCGGGCCATGCCTTGCCACCCCAGATCGGGACTGGGGAAGGTGGCTGCCTTAGCTGGCCAGATAAGAGCTCTCAAGGGGCTGGATCTGGCCTATGGACCATATGTTTGACACCCCGGTCCAGAGGTTCTCAGGAGGTCATGAATGATGATGACGGGTTACCAGGGAACTTTCTGGGGAACTCTTGGTCTAAGGAAGTTTCCCAGAAAGGAAAGACACCATCTCCCCCTCCCTACTGTAACAAGGTCCACGAAGCGAACGCAGACTGGCTCAAACTCCCTAGTGACATGATGATGGGAAAGATATAGGTGTGTTTGTGTGTGTGCATAGAAGAGTGGGCTTCACCAATCCGCAGCGACTGGCAGCCCCACTCCCTCGACACAGGCTGCCTTCCCAGGTCACAAGCGCTGTTGCTAAGGGGTTCAGAGTCACTGACCTAGATTTCCGTGCATTTGCACACATGAAAGGGAACCAGGCTGCCTTCAGCATATTTATGTGCAAAAGGGGAGGGAGGGGTGTCTCTGGATGCGAAAGATCTCGCGTGCAGGAACCCGGGAGGAGGAGGAGGTGTGTGCGGGGGAGAAGGGAAACGACGAGGTTAGAAAAAAGCCTCTTGTGTTAAAACAGGACATGGAATTGGCTTTGCGTCTATTTGTTTGGGGGCATCGGAGTAAGAAATAAAGGGTCCAGTTTTCACTGAAGAGGCATAAGCTGTGCCAGGGCTGTACCGCTTCATATTGCAGAGGGCAGCTACATGATGGGGTGTCTCTTGATACCAAAAGAGCCCCTGCATATCTAGAACTAGCAGGCGCCTGACAGGGTCGCTTTCTGCCAAGGAAGGAACCTTTTTTGCATGGAGAAGAATTTGACTGCCCTAGATGAAGCGCTACAGCCCCGGCACAAGTTTGCCAACTCACAACAAGGTGAAGGGGGCCTCACATTAGTGATGGAATGCAGGAAAGGAGAATTGCGGCCCCCTCGGGTCCCGTACTGGGATAGCCGGCAAGAGACAAGCAGTGCAGGGGTACGGTGCTAGAAACAGCAGTGCGCAAAAGAGGTAAGCCTGTGCAAGCTGCTGCGCTTGTCAAAATGGAGCAGGCTGCCAATAATCATGGCATCGAATAAATCCCTGCACTGCAGAAGCTTATCTCGGGGCTGAGAACTTACCACAGCAGCCTCCTCAAGGCAACAGGGCACAACAGTCAAAAACCCATAAGAACATAAGAAAGGCCATGCTGGATCAGACTAAGGTCCATCAAGTCCAGCAGTCTGTTCACACAGCGGCCAACCAGGTGCCTCTAGGAAGCTCATAAACAAGACGACTGCAGCAGCATTGTCCTGCCTCTGTTCCACAGAACCTGATATAATAGGCATGCTCCTCTGAACCTGGAGAGAATAGGTATGCATCATGACTAGTATTCATTTTGACTAGTAGCCATGGATAGCCCTATTTTCCATGATCATGTCCACTCCCCTCTTAAAGCCTTCCAAGTTGGCAGCCATAAGAAGAGCCATGCTGGACCACACAAAGGCCCATCAAGTCCAGCAGTCTGTCCACACAGTGGCCAAGGAGGTGCCTCTAGGAAGTCCACAAAGAAGACAACTGCAGCAGCATTGTCCTGCCTGTGTTCCAAAGCATCTAACATAATAGGCATGCTCCTGTGATCCTGGAGAGAATAGGTATGCATCATGACTAGTGTCCATTTTGGCTAGTAGCCATAGATAGCCCTCTCCTCCATGAACATGTCCACTCCCCTCTTAAAACCTTCCAAGCTGGTGGCCATCACCATCCTGGGGCAGGGAGTTCCACAATTTAACCAGTCCTAAGCATATCAGTCACATCTTTCTCGGGGGGCACTCAATTTAATTCAGTCCAGAGCCACGCCCAGCTTCAGCTCTGCAACTCAGCAAACACCCCCCCCCCCCGCTTCTATTTCACACAGAGTTCAGGAAAAGGCAAGGCGGGGTGGGGGGGAGGAGGTTATGCTAGATATCAGAACAGAATCTCTGCTACAGACTGGAGAAGGTGGAGGGGGTGCATCCCCCCCCCCCAAGGTTGCTATGGCTTCTAGCGCTGATGCACTGGAAGAAGGAATTTTACTTCTAAGGCCTCTGGAAGGCAGGAGTAGATATACACGCATCAGATTTGCCAATGGTCTTATTCCAACAGTTGCTTTTGTTTCTCTGCTGCCTTGGAAATCCCCCCTCTGCGATTTAGGTCGGAATCTTTGTTTTTGGTTTCTCCGGAGCCGGAATAATTCCTTCCTAACACATGCAAAAGACATCAGATGGTCTGCTTCCAAACGGCAAGCCGACAGCTGACTTCTCTCTTTCCCCCTCTGCTGGACAGAAACCGACCGTGCAGGCTGGTGAGATTTCCCCACTATGTGCAGAAGAGTGGGGGGACAATAATCAGCCCCTAGCCCCGCACAGCCTCTCACCCCTGCGTGAGGCACAGAAGCATCTGCCCTGGGGCATCACAGTGCAATTGCCCAAATTATTCCTGAGGCTATGGGGTGCAAGCGAACTCTTCGGACTGCCAGTGTTGGCATTTCAGGCAGAAGAGGGGGTGCAGAAGACAAGGGGGTGCAGAAGACAAGGGGGTGCAGAAGACAAGGGGGTGCACACAATCCTCCTCTGCAGCTTTGTGAGACACAGAGCTAGCTAGCTTGCTTGCTCGCTGGCCCCTCCATTCACCTGAGAGGGGGGGTGCAGATGGAATGAGAAAGCAAAGCCATCCCAAGGCAGCCTCTGACTCAGCTTCCTTTTCCCTCCCCCCGCTCCCCCTGCAGGCTCCTCCCTGGCTCAGCCTGTTATTCTTCTGCGCCACAAATACAAAATGGAGGCTGGTGGGCAGGGAAGCATCCTCCCTAAAATGGCCGAATGCGGCAGAGGAAAGCATGGCACTGCAAAATAGGGCAACAGCACCATCTGGTGCTTGAAAAGTCCAAGGCAACTGTTTCCCCTGGAAAATCCCCCTTTTTTACATAACCAGGAAACAGCAGGATTCGGTAAGAGCTGGAATTTCACCAAGGGTTGGGGCAGGGTAGGCTGGAAGATGGAGAAAGGGGCAGCGGAATTTTTTTTTTTTTGCAATAATATGGTATTGGTTTCAATTGATGCAATCAGCTCTTCCTTAGGACAGTCCAGACTGGCTCATAGTTCTATATAACGAACGGGAAGGGAACACATGTTGAATCTTAGGAGCAGCATCCCCAGATCGTGGGAATGACCAGAGCATGTCCCACACCACATCTGTGCTTTACCTGTGCATGCCTGCTTCCCCCTCTCCCCCATGACAATACCCATACCTGGGCTGAGCAAGTTTACACAGCCCTTTGTCTTCACCCCCTTGAAGTGGCCTGCCCCACACTCAAGAACCATAGTTGTAGCGCACACAGGATGAAAGCTGCCTGCGGAACAGCTTTCCACTCGTCTGAGTCAGGAGCAGAACACTACAAAAGAAGCCAAGAAAGATTCAGGCCCCTGCTTGCCCTCTTAAAATAATAGAATTATTAAATTGGAAGGTGCCATGCAGGCCATCTAGCCCAGCCCCCTGCTTAATGCAGGATCAGCCTAGAGCATCCCTGACAAGTGTTTGTCCAGCCTCTGCTTAAAGACTGCCACGGATGGGGAGCTCACCACCTCCCTAGGTAGCTGATTCCATTGTCCAACAACTCTTAATGCTGGAAGTGAATCCTGTCCATGCCGAGTACCTTGAGGTTTCGGGTAGTCAGCGCTCTCTCTGCAGAGATCTACGAGCCCTCCTTCATACGTGACAGGCGCAACTCAAGCCGCGTCTTTCCTCACCTAGTTCAGGTCACGGAATGGGACTTCTCGTTCTAATCACCCGAACGCCACAACTGGGCTGGGCCTAAAGTCTCCAGTGGTCCAGCAGTGGATACATGGGCCAGTTTCCAAGGGGGCCGCTTCATGCCTGGTGGGATTCTTGCAAAGAAGGCTTGACCAGGTGGGCTCGAGTCTGGCCAAGCAAGACGCTTCCAGGGCAAGAGTGCCTACTCAAGATCTCATCGCTCAGATTCGTTACGCCTCATGCGTTGGAGGGACGCTGAGCATTTCTTGGGGATTTCTAGGGAAAGGAAACACAGCCCTCTCCTGAGCCGTAAACGGAGGGCCACAAAGCGGCAGATGTGGCAATCCGCAGGGGCATCTGCCCGTCCACTAGGTCGGATCCCACGGATCCGTTGCATCAACGCAGGCACATTCCTGCAGAGGGGTGCCTTTTCCTGGCACAAGCGGATTGTAAGGGGAAGGTTCCTTCCACCAGAGGAAAGCACTTCTGCTTGCGAAACAGATATGCAGGATCCAACCTCTCTTTAGGAGGCTACCCTGGTTGTCTCTGCGACAAACGGGAGCCCAAGATTCTGCATGAGAGCCACAATTTCTAGAAACAGCCAAAGGGCAATTTCCCAGCAAAGTCCGGGTGACTCAGTGCTGGGAAAGCGCAGCTTACAGATTTGGGTGGTTCCACCGCACCCTCCTGCAGTTTAAAAACAGTTGCCAACACTGCAGGGCATGGAGGAAGCACACCGGTACAGCTCCGTGGGAACCTTAAAACAAGAAAAGAAAAAAGAAGAACAAGCTCCAATGGGAAGGGAAGATGAGCTGGGAGGGTTAAGGGAACTGAACAGCACAGAAGAATCCGGGATACCCATAGAAATGGGGGCATGCTGAGTATCGGCACACAGGGGCAGGAAGGGGCAAAGATCCATTTCAAAGCCGAGGAGGGCACATCCCAGCACAGTGCAGTCATACCAAAAGGGAAGGGGGGGGAAGCCCTACAAGTGTTTTTTTTTTTAATCTAAAGGAAGCTCTTGAGATCTTTTTCATGTTGTTGCCAGGCGCACATATCAAGGGGGTCATATGCATGCCCCTGTGCAGGTGATGCCTCCTGGGCCAGTTCAGGAGCAGATGGCAAACACCCCCTGCCTATCCTTTACACTGGGGCTTTTCTCTCTCAAGCACACTGCAGAAAATGCTGACAAATCCCCCGTGTGACACCAGAAAGGGAAAACAAAGGATCCCAGAAATGCGATCTCTTGTCTGGAGAGCGACAGATGGAGAAGGCAATAGGCAATGGCAGCCAAACAAAAGCAGGGATTGGTGGGAAGGGAACACCCTGGCTTTTCCTGCCTTTGTTTCCGAGAAAGGAGGCCAGCAGGAGGGGAGGAGGGAGGCGGCGGAGGAGGGAGGAAATGGGGAGGGGGGAGGAAACGAGCCACCGCCTGGATGACACAATGTCAGCCGACCTCCTCCTCCAATCGGCTGGCTCTGACGTCAGTGCCAGGAAACCGAGCCAAAGCAGCTCAACTGCGCACATCTGGCGGATGAAAAGAGCACTGCAGGCAATTGGAGAAAGGCACAGAATCAGATGAGAAAGTGCATTTTCCCCTCTAAGAAAATAAGGATTTCTCCTTTGAGCAATGCCCTGGGGACGCAAGAGAGGCCCAGGAAGGTGAAGCAAAGCAGGCCCTCATGGGGAGAATTCACTACAGATACTTACGAACCCCACAAAAAAATTTGTGGGCAGAAGTGCGGATGGGAAGTCACTTATCCCAAATTGGCAATCTTTGCCATTTATGCATGGCTGTTTCCTCACAGTCACCCTGCCAACTACTTCGGGGTGTTTGCTTTGATTATGCTTGCTTTTTTCCAACTGTCAGAGGTCACCTCACTCTCCCTGCATGTTTTCCCCGCATTTTCTGGATGCTGGCTAAACACGAATTCAGAAAACGTGGGCAAAGTGCGAGGTAATGCGCGGGGAGAGCGAGGCGAGCTCTGGCGGTCGGAAAATGCCAGCATAATCAAAGCAAAGCCCCAAAGTAGTCAGCGGGATGACAGCGAGGAAACAGCCATGCATCAATGGCCGTAGCTATTCTCTGCTGGGGCAAAGGGGAGACTTCAGGAAACATTCAGTGTGGAGGATTTTCCTCCAATGTGGTGGCTGGCACATTTTTGTCAGGTGTGCAGGGATGCACACATCCGTAAAAGTAACGGTACCGGTGGTGGCTATCACTGCCCACCTGGGGCTGCGGTGCCCAACCAGGCTGGCATGCATCCCTACTGCACAGTGATTAATGTTGCACTGAGCCTCTTCGGAGAACCCATTTGCCACACCAGCAGATAAGCAAGGAAAAGAAGCGTTGCCGCAACCATCTATGCCGTCTCAGGATCGTTTCACTGCATGTGCACCCAGCTTGGTGCCACTGTCAGTCACAGCTCTGCTTGCTGAACAATTCCTGTACCGCCCCACCCAGACTGCACCATTCTAAGTGTATTCTCGAAAGACCCTGTTGACGAATGATCCCGACATTCCGTAACAGGTAATCTGTCCCATAGGGTACCTGCCACAGGAACTGATAAAGGTTTCCAACATCATGGGCACACATGCACGTACATATCTCCCCACCCCCAAAAAATATCTGGTCCAAAGTGATTCTCACAAAAAGTCAATATGGGGTGTGAGGGTCTGTGTCCATTCATGCTCTGTAAAACGCCAGCACCAAACTTTCTGAGATGCAAAAGGCTTGTAGCAGTGATCCCAGCTTGGTCTGGAAGCTGAGAATGAAAGGATGCAACGCCCCTTCTCTGGACATACCAAAAGGCTGCCTAGATATGTAAGAAAAGAATACTAAATGCTCCAAGATCCAACTGGTATTTCTACAGGCTGCTGTAAAAGTCACATCTGGGTGTCAGTGTGGCCATTTGAAAGCTGTTTCCCTCCATGTTGCAATTTGAGTAGAAAAGGCAGCAATTCAAAGAGTGTGTATGTGTGTTTCTGTGCATGTGGGATGAAGTTTGGAAGGGGGTCTGAGTTGCTGAATCAAACAGACAACCTGTCAGACAGCAAAGCACACAGAATGTCTGCCCTCTACTGATGAAGAGGAGAATTGCACCTTCTATTTACAAAGATATATAAAAAGTTTGCTCCCAAACTAGCAAACTTTTCCAGCCACAACTCACTCTTTTTTCTGACTGGTGGTTATTAAGTGCATCAAGAGAAACCAAAGGAAAGAGACACATGTCTGCACTGTGCAAACAGGGTGGCAGCACAGTCCAGGACACGTCGGACTAAGTGTCAGCGTGTCCTACAGAAGTGACTTTGCATCTACTCTCTGCACGCATTTTAAGGTGGTTTAGAGGGGAAAGGTAAAGCTCCTTCCCAGTGCAGCAAAACCCTGGCTGCCCCATAACCCTTCCGGTTGCCATTCCTAACATTCTGCAGTCCTTTCTGCTTGATGAGAACTGGAACCTCCAGCCAAAGGCCCGGGAGCCTCTCTGGAGGCCCAAGCAAGCTCTCTATGGTCCCTGGGCAGAGCAGCCAAAGCGGAGCTCTTTGGAGACACCAACCTTTGCCCTCTTCAGAGTTTCTACTGCCTCTTGTTCTGTGCTCAGTTTAGTTGCAGAGGAAAGTCTGAAACTTTGGCTGCCGCTACATGGTGTTACTCCCCAAAACTGAGAGGTGATATGATAAGTATTTGAAGGGCTGTCATATAGAGGATGGCATAGAGTTGTTTTCTGTTGCCCCACAAGGTCGGACCAGAACCAACAGGTTGAAATTAGATCAAAAGAGTTTCCATCTAAACATTAGGAAGAACTTTCTAACAGTGGAACAGACTCACCAGGTTCAGCCTGGACTGAGAGTCCCAGACCCCATTCATGATCACAGGGGACAACTCCCCATCTGAACATGGGACCTCGTTCCTTCTTCTTACCTTCCAAGCAGCTTCCTATACCGCCAGCACTTCTGAGACATCAGAATGACAGTGTTTCACCTCTTATGTAGTGTCTGTCTCAGACGGTGCTGTCGGGTGACTTACGCTCCCCCATCCCACCCCAAGACGTAGCCGGCAGAGAATCGTTTCATACCTGCACGAAGCCACTGGGAGAGACTTCCCACACATATTAGCCAGTGAAGTATTACCAATACAAAGTTACTGAGCTTTTCCCTTCTATTTTCAACAAAACCCAGAACCAGCAGCAAGGATCTCGAACCCATGTCTGGATCCTGCCATGGGCAGAAGGAGGGCAAATGGGAACACTCAAGCCAGTGGGCAATTGCTGGCCAAAGGGGCACTGCCTGCTACAAACAAGGCCATGGCCCACCTTAAGAGACAGCTTGGCATCCCGGGTGCTCTTTTATGTACAGCGGGCCCCTCTGACCAGCTACGTACTGTGTGCCCTCTGCCCAACTCCCTGGCAGGCAGGCAAGTGGCCATCTCTAGGGTCAGCTACTCTTTCTGGGACAGCCCCTGAAAGCGGATCAGGATCGACAGCCAGAGATTCCACGGCACACCTTGGGCTGAGGCAGGGTGCAGAGAACACATTCGACCACACCTGCTGTTTTGCTTCCTGACAATTCCAGGTGCATCGGTGGCCTCGACATGCTTAGATCCAACATCTCCCCGGCACCACCCCTTACTGAGACTGACAGAGAAGCTCCCACTATCCTGCCAGCCAAAGGGAGATTCAGGGCTAGCTGGTGGTGTGTTCAAAAGAAGCTTTTCCTATAGCGCTTCTAACTTAAGGTGGAAGCTCCATGTCTGAATGTTTCCCCACCTGCATGTAGGAAAATAGCACATGAGAAAAAGTTAGCAAATGTTTTGGGGATGAGGGTTTAGTCTCTATGTGGGGAAGGGTTTTTAAGATTAAGAGTGCTGAAGCCTATGGCTGCAGGGGACTAGTTGTAAGAACATAAGAAAGGCCCTGCTGGAACAGACCCAGGCCCATCAAGTCCATCAGTCTGTTCACACAGCGGCCAACCAGGTGACTCTAGGAAGCCCACCAACAAGACAACTGCAGCAGCATTATCCTGCCTGTGCTCCACAGCACCTAATAGTCCAATAAAAGCTGTACCTCATGACCCTGCTCAATGTATAAAGTGTTCCCCAGGACATTTTTTTTGCTGGCGAGTCACAGCTGACTTATAGAATCATAGAGTTGGAAGAGACCACCAGGGCCATCGTCCAACCTCCTGCACAATGCAGGAAATTCACAACTACCTCCCCCCTCCACACCCCTAGTGACCAGAAGATGGCCGAGATGCCCTCCCTCTCATCATCTGCCTAAGGTCACAGAATCAGCATTGATGACAGATGGCCATCTAACCTCTTCTTAAAAACCTCCAGGGAAGGTGACCCCACATGGTTTTCAAGCAAGAAATGTTCACAGGTGGTTTGCCACTGCCTTCCGCCATATCATGCCCCTGGTATTCCTTGGAGGTCTCCCATCCAAACACTTGCAGGGGTCAAGGCTGAGAGTGTGTGACTGGCCCAAGGTCACCCAGCAAGTTTCCATGGCAGAGTGGGGATTCAAACCTGGGTTTCCCAGATCCTAGTCTGACACCTTAACCACTACACTATGCTGGCTCTCCTTTCAGGGCATTCAGCTGGGTTTTTCTTGTGATGGGTGGGAGCTTCACCTTACTAACCCCTTCTCCTAGAGACCTGCCAGGCTACACCCCTCTTATATTTGAAAAGACCAACTGAAATAGTTTTCTCTTCTGCCAAAGTAACTGTAAAGATTTTTTTTAAATTACTGCACGCTGCTGGTACTGTAAAGGGGGGTTCTGTCTGTAATAGGTTCAAGAAAGGTTTTATTGTTTGGTGCTTTAATGCAGCTTGCAAACATGTCTTGAGTGTAAAGTGGTCTTTTTAAAAACCAGTGTGATGTAGTGGTTAGAGTGTCAGTCTAGGATCTAAGAGGCCCAGGTTCAAATCCCCACTCTGAGGGGAAAAAACAAACAAATAAGGACCTCTAAACAGAAGGCAAACAAGAATGGTATGAACGATTATACTGATGACATTTAAATTGGCCAAACCTTTGTCTTCTCAACAATTAGGGAAACAATTGAAAATTTTACATCATGACCTTGAGATCTTCTATAAGGATTGGAAATCCCTTCAAACTAAAAAGTTTAAAAGGGATGAGGTAGATTACGTCAATGAGAATGTATATCCATGATGAAGTAAAAAATCTCCACATCAGAAGAGGGTCTGTTTTCAGGAAACGCCCACTTTTCCAAATGAAAGTCAATATAGTGATGATTTAGCTGAATCCTCTGGTATTTCAGAGAGAGGGGATAGCACCAACAAAGATTTTTAGAACAGATTCCATGCCCCAAACGTTCCACGAGACTCAGAAGAAGAAAGAGGAGTTGGTTTTTCCATGCCAACTTTCTCTACCACTTAAGGTAAAATCAAACCGGCTTACAATCACCTTCCCCTCCCCACAACAGACTCCCTGTGAGGCAGGTGGGACTGAGAGAGTGTGACTAGCCCAAGGTCACCCAGCTGGCTTCATGTGGAGGAGTGGGGAATCAAACCCAGTTCTCCAGATTAGAGTCCACTGCTCCAAACCACTACACCATGCTGGCTCTCAAGAATCATCCAGGATGGTCGAGTCCCAGAAACAGAAGAATTTGGTGGTAAATTTATCCTCATACAACTTGAGTCCAATTCAGATGTCACTTCTTAACTAAGGTTTATCATTTGTTCCCACTCCTAAATATAATGCTTTTCACACAGGAATAATTTGTTCAAGTTATTATGGATGATTTGAGACAGGTATTGGGTTCTTCATCTGACATGGCCAACAGATGTTTTAGACCTAAATCCTCATATATACCTTGAGACAACAGGCCAAATATTTCTTCATTTAAGAAAGTAATATTGAGGGATGTGTGAAAGTGTGACAATATAGGATTTGGGTATAATCTTTCTTACCCTGAAAGGTTAGCCTTGGATCAATTATCTAAAAATAAGGATATTACATGGTTAAATCAGAAGATAAGGGTGCGGCTATTGTTCTTTTAAATAAGGAAGATTACTCCCAAGAGGTATATTGCCAATCAAGAGATTCTACCAGGGTTTGTTTTGGTTTTTTTGCCATCAAGTCACAGCTGACTTATGGTGACTTTCAAGGAAAGAGACATTCAGACGTGGTTCGCCATTGTCTGCCTCCGTGTCAAGCCCCTGGTATTCCTTAGAGATGTAGATTAGATTTGTAAACCGTAACACCCAAAAAAGAAATATTAGTCTTGTCACTATAGCAATACCAGTATTTCTTTTCGGGATGTTACAGTTTACAAATGTAATCTACACTGTTGGTTACAGGATATTCAAAACCTACGGATAAAAATTCTGTTTTGCACTATTCACCAACCCAAAACATCTTAAAGATAACCTTTCATATGGACAATTTTTACATCTGAAAAGGATTGTACACTTCATAGTTCCTGTGTTAACTTTGGCTGATTCCTTATCTGCTGGTTTGTATCAGAAAGGGTTTCCTAGAGAGGGAAGATAATATTGAGACCCTCCCTTTTTACCAACAAGATAGTTTCAGGAGGGTACACATGAACACATAAAGCTGCCTTATACTGAATCAGACCCTTGGTCCATCCATGTCAGTAGTGTCTACTCAGACTGGCAGCAGCTCTCCAAGGTCTCAGGCAGGGGTCTTTCACATCACCTACTTGCTTAGTCCCTTTAACTGGAGATGCCAGGGATCGAACCTGGGGCCTTCTGCATGCAAAACAGAGGCTCTACCACTGAGCCACAGCCCCTCCCCACAGCTGTGTTGGTCTGCAGTAGAACAGCTAGATATGAGCTCAGCAGCACCTTATAGACCCAACAAGATTTGGGGGTTATACACTTTTTAAAGTCAAAGCTCCCTTCGTCAGATACAATCTGACAAAGAGAGTTGTTCTAAAGCTTATGCCCCCCAAATCTTGTTGGTCTCTGAGGTGTTATTGGATTCGAGTGTAGTTCTTTTTACCAATGGATCATCAACTTAATCTGATCATGTATTTTGGTTCCTTGGAATATCATCAGTTATCGTGTCATATTAGAATTAACAAAAAACAAAAGGGAGAAGGAAAGACCCAACCTAAAACCAAAGCTGGGTACCCAAAGGGGGTGGGTGAACAAAGACTCAATTATGTATAGAAATATATTTATTTTAAGGCGCTGATATCTATATTAAAAACATTAAAAATGATATTAAAAGAAAGCACAAATGGCAAGTAATACAGGTTGATAAACTACTACTGATGAAGGCTAGGGGGCTGAAGTGCATTTGGATTGTGGTTCAGTTTATCAACCTGTATTAGTTGCCATTTGTGCTTTCTTTTAATATCATTTTTAATGTTTTTAATACAGATATCAGCCTTGTGGCGCAGAGTGGTAAGCTGCAGTACTGCAGTCAAAAGCTCTGCTCACGACCTGAGTTTGATCCTAACGGAAGTTGGTTTCAGGTAGCCGGCTCAAGGTTGACTCAGCCTTCCATCCTTCTGAGGTCAGTAAAACGAGTACCCAGCTTGCTGGGGGTAAAGGGAAGACGACTGGGGAAGGCACTGGCAAACCACCCCGTAAACAAAGTCTGCCTAGTAAACGTCGGGATGTGATGTCACCCCATGGGTCAGGTGTGAACCGGTGCTTGCACAGGGGACCTTTACCTTTTTTTTAAATATAAATATCAGCGCCTTAAAATAAATATATTTCTATACATAATTGAGTCTTTTTCCACCCAGCCTTTGGGTACCCAACCATATTAGAAGAATTATTCCTAAACATCAGCATTTAGGGCAGGGCATCCTTGATCTTCCCCCACATAGGATTTCATAGAACATCCAATTTAATGGATAGGTTGCTTTGATCTGATGTTCTGTATATGAATACTGATCATACAAGAACAGCAGGCCATCCTAAACGTCAACATTGTTCTTGTTGTTCGCAAAGTTTAAGTATAAAAGTTTTTTATCAGTCTGACAGATCAGAAAAAATATCATTTGAAACAATTCACAAACTGCAATCTGCAGCAAGTTATTATTGTTATCCTGCATCCTCGCAAGTTACTATACATTGGGCAAAGTATCAGACTTTTAAGAACCAGGATTTCAGAACATAAAAGAAATTTGTATCTCCTCAAGGACTTAAGGATAAATCAGATTTGTCCAAATTTTTATAAAATGGTTAAAACGCTGAAGGTTTTTTTGGGGGGGAACAAATGTTGTTATTCATACTCCTTTTGTTGCCTTGTTTCTGTGTAAAAATGATATTTATCTCTTTTTCTATTATTTATTTTGTAATTACATTGGATGGTTTTGTCATGTGCAAATCATCACTATGACACTATTACACAATTGTGTGTGTGTGTGTGTGTGTGTGTGTGTGTGTGTGTGTGTGTGTGTGTGTGTGTATATATATATATATATATATATATATATATATATATATATACCTATTCATATTGTTGTTGCTTGCCTTCCGTTTAGAGGTCCTTATTCATTTCTTTTCTTCCTTTGTCTGAAGGGCCTATTCCTTCTTTTTAGTTGTTTGAATCCCCACTCGTGCCAGGGATGTGTGCTGGCTAACCCTGGGCCAGTCACACACACTCAGCTTAACCTACCTCACAGGGTTGTTGTTGTGAGAATAAAAGGAAACGGGGAGCACTGTAAGTTGCTTTGGGCTGCCCTGGGCAGGGAGCTGTTCTTGTGGGCAGCAGAGGATAGGACTCACAATAATGGGTTTAAATTGCAGGAGGAAAGGTACCGGCTAGATATTAGGAAAAAGATTTGTACAGTAAGAGTTGTTCAACAGTGGAATCAGCTACCTAGGGAGGTGGTGAGCTCCCCCTCACTGGCAGTCTTTAAGCAGAGGCTGGACAAGCACTTGTCAGGGATGCTCTAGGCTGATCCTGCATTAAGCAGGGGGTTGGACTAGGTGGTCTGTATGGCCCCTTCCAACTCTTTGATGATTCTAAGATATAAACACAAAATAAAAAAATATACAAACCAATCAGGATTGTATGACTTGATCAGCCATCTTGTTTGTGGGTTTCCTAGAGGCATCTAGTTGGCCACTGTGTGAACAGACTGCTGGACTTAATGGGCCTTGGTCTGATCCAGCAGGACCTTTCTTATGTTCTTATGAGCATGACTTTGATATTAGGTGCTGTGAAACACAGGCAGGATAATTTGTACAGTAAGAGTTGTTCAACAGTGGAATCAGCTACCTAGGGAGGTGGTGAGCTCCCCCTAACTGGCAGTCTTTAAGCAGAGGCTGGACAAGCACTTGTCAGGGATGCTCTAGGCTGATCCTGCGTTAAGCAGGGGGTTGGACTAGATGGTCTGTATGGCCCCTTCCAACTCTATGATGATTCTAAGATATAAACACAAAATAAAAAATATACAAACCAATCAGGATTGTATGACTTGATCAGCCATCTTGTTTGTGGGCTTCCTAGAGGCACCCAGTTAGCCACTGTATGAACAGACTGCTGGACTTAATGGGCCTTGGTCTGATCCAGCAGGGCTTTTCTTATGCTCTCATGCTTCATCAGAGAAATGTTTCAGAGCCCGCATGACGTTCTTTTTTCTGCCAGCAGGTGGCAGCCAAACCACACATTTGAGACGATGTAATTGACAAATTATGGAAAAGTTTTCCATTGGATTAACTAGTGAGCATTTTGAAAGTTTGTGTACCTCTACTGTAGCATACACCAATTTATTCTGGAACTAGAAACAGACTACCCATGTGAGAACACTTTAAACTACTGCTAAAATCACGACAATTTATTTTTCAGGGCCTTCTATTGGGGTCTGCTCTGATGTTACTGCTTTCCCTGAACTGGACCTACGCAGACGGCACAGACAAAGCCCACCTGGAATCTCTTTGCATGAAAAGTCTCTGGGGAGGGGCAGGCAGGACCATCTGAAAAACTCCTCAGTGAGCTCAACTAGTTAGGGATTGATCAAGACTGCACGGAGCTTGGTCTAAATTGGACAAGCAGCCATTTTTCATGGCTGGAATAAGAACATAAGAAAGGCCATGCTGGCTCAGACCAAGGTCCATCAAGTCCAGCAGTCCGTTCATGCCAGTTAATTCATTGAGGGGTAAGGCATTACATCTGGCCAAGAAAAAAAGTCTGCAAAATGTTGGAATGGCTAAGAATGCAAGATAATCTGGGAGCACTGGAAAAGTTGGGGTGCTTTGTCCCCAGAAGTGTCTGGGAAGTAGAGAAAAGCACCTCAAGAAGATAGAAAACAGCCACCTATACACTTGGAAAGCACCCACAGGGATCTCTGCCATGCAAGGATCCCACGTGGCAATCAGCCTTCCAACCGACTTTGTGGAAGAAGAACAGGAGAGTGGCACAGTTCCTGAAGAACATGAAAATGAGACAAGACCCTTGGCCTCAGGCCTCGTTTGCAGGGCCCCTCGCTAAATGCTGGAGCAAATACGATGCTCTTTGGAAGGCAGCACAGCCAGAGCAGAGAGGGCAGCTGATGGGCCCATCTGAGGCCTAAGCGCAGCTGGGGCCTTCCAGGCACTGATGGTCTGCTTCCCTGTAACCCCATTAAAACAAGACTAAACGCGAGTGGGTAATTTTAATTGAAAGCCTATTAAAAATCCAAGGCTGCCCTGCCCTGCCCAGATTAAGAAGTGGGATTTATACAAACACAAAAACAGGCCAGTCATCTGCGTATGCAGCTGCAGTGCCTTCTGCTCTGGTTAGACCTCACCTAGAGTACTGTGTTCAGTTTTGGGCACTGCAATTTAAAAAAGATGTGGACAAGCTGGAACGTGTCCAGAGGAGGGCAATAAAGATGGTGAGGGGTCTGGAGACCAAGTCCAATGAGGGAAGGCTGAAGGAGCTGGGTATGTTTAGCCTGCAGAGGAGAAGACTGAGAGGGGATATGATAACCATCTTCAAGTCCTCGAAGGGCTGTCATATAGAGGATGGTGCCGAGTTGTTTTCTATTGCCCCAGTTTGGACCAGAACCAAAGGGGTTGAAATTAAATCAAAAGAGTTAGGAAGCATTTTCTAACAGTTAGAGCGGTTCCTCAGTGGAACAGGCCTCCTCGGGAGGTGGTGAGCTCTACTTCCCTGGAGGTTTTTAAGCAGAGGCTAGATGGCCATCTGTCAGCAATGCTGATTCTATGACCTTAGGCAGATCATGAGAGGGAGGGCACCTTGGCCATCTTCTGGGCATGGAGCAGGGGTCACTGTGGGGGGGAGGAGGTAGTTGTGGATTTCCTGCATTGTGCAGGGGGTTGGACTAGATGACCCTGGTGGTACCTTTCAACTCTATGATTCTATGGGATGTTTTGTGTGACCCTCCTATCGTTCATAGAGGACTAGTAACCCTCTGCATGAAATTCACCAATGGCTACTGTCTTCTCACCAAAGATATGTTCCACTCCCAGGTCTTTCCTGCAAGTAATCCACTGCTTGGATACCCCATGGAAATCCACTGTGCCCTGGTTCTCCACCAGTCCCACCAGTGGCTGCAGTGAAGCAGTCCACCGCGGGCACATATCCCGACCACCGTTGCCTCCCAAGTAGCACATGAAAGACACCGAGCTCTGCTGAAACTTGTTGGGGTATGCAAGTTTGATATTATTGCTCACCACAACTGGCAATATTGAGTATTTCAAATACAGTATTTGCCCAAAAGTCACTTAGGAGACTCTAAGTTATGTTTGTAATCCAAGTCAGATAGAACAAAAAGGTGCCCTCGGTTGTTCATCTATCATCCCGGAAGAGGAGGCATCATATACAGTAGGCCTGTACAAGCAGGAAACCTGCAAGGACTCACCAAGGGCGTAAGAATCACATTCTCCTCATTTGTACCCCTCCTCAGAACCTCTTTCTTCTTCTGGTAGCCCCCACAGCCTCTCCCTTTTCTTGCTTCCTCCCGTCCCACATAGCTTTTTCAGTCTGTTCCCTCATCCCCTCCAATCAACTGGCCCTAACACAGGCATGGAAGCCTCAGAAATAGTTTAGGTTGCCTAAGAAGACATTATTTGTACAACTTTGAGGTTATTTTTTTTTTAAAACCTCGCCCATACATGTTAAAGATTCCCCCCCCCCAAATCTGGGGGAACACCGCCTTTTTCATACATGGCCCCCCAGAGGGGATTTTTTGATCCACACCCTGAAACCAATTTCAGAATTAGATCTATGATACTCTAGCTTCACATTATAGATATGGATCCTGACCTAGTAATGCACTTATCAATCATCAAAGGCTTTCATCAATACATTTCAGCTGTCATGAACAGCCTCCCTGTTTGTACATCGCTACAGAATGGGCTCTGCAGCAAGTCCTATGACCTGGACCGTGGGTGGTCAAGTACCCCCAGGATATGGGGGGACAAAGTGTAACCAGCATTTCCTCCTCCTTCAAGGGAGGGGAGAATGCTAAACTACCTTCTACCTTTCCTTCTCTTCAGAGAGGAGAACATCCTGTTCTTATTGATGTCAAGAAAATCCATCTACACATGCCGTAGGGAGAAGGGCTACTGGCACTTTTGATTGGCTGTTACCATTGTCCCTTTACGGGCCCCTCCCTGCCTCTCCATAATGAAGCTCAGGGGTCCCAGCTAGCTTAACCCCCAAGCCCACCACTCCAAATCTGCAACAACAACAAATGGTAAACAGGAATAGGAAGCATTCTGTATGGACCAGCACAAAATCATGCAAACAGATCCCATTTGCTGCATAAAGTTGGCTTTTCTAGTTGCTTCAGTTGGGGGGGGGGGTTAAAGTAAAATTCCAGAGTTCGTTAAAAGCATCACAGGTAAGAGCTATTTGTTTCAGTCCCCTCTAAGTCAGAAGCTGGTATCTGGCACAGCATTTTACAGTTTTGAGGACCGCGGCTCGAGTTAACACAGGTTAGGAGTTTTGCCATCTGCTAAAATTATAAAAGGCAATAAAATACACAGTAAAGGAGCCATCAAACAATCGAAGTACTCACCTTTAGCTGCAATCAACCACCATTGGGGGCATGCAGTTCAATCACCAGTGCAGGGATGAAGAAGGGGGGAAAAACACATGGGAATGAGTATCCTACATCACACATTGTATGAACAAAGTCCCATCTAACTATCATTCCCCACCCCCAGCATGCTTTCAATTCTCACAAGTGGCAAAGGATTGCAGAAAAGGATTCCAAAATAGCAGTGAACTGCCACCTGGAAGCAGTCTCAGTTTCTCCCCTTCTTCTCTCTCCATTACAAAGCAGTCCAATTCTAGGGTCAATTCAGACAGGAGCAAGTAATAGAAAAACAAGAGGGAAAATAAAATAAAGTGAAGTAAGAATAATCCACAGCATGCAAACTCTTCCAGTCACTACATGGCATTCTAATGACTTCATCTTTAAAAGGGTATTACAAAACTGAAGAATAGAAAACACAAAGGCCATTTATGCATGGGAGGTTTGGCCTTGGATTTGCCACTCTCTAGATCACTGGTTCCCAACCAGGGGTCCGTGGACCCCCAGGGGTCCGCGAGAACTAAATTAAGGTCCGCGAAACAAAGTTATAAACCCATAATAAATTAATATTTTCAATTAAAAGTTCTCTATTATAAAAATATATATTCAAATATTATTCTAAGCTTAAAGTTTAACTAACAGTTATGATTAAAGTTTATTTTCAAATTCTCTGAATTTTTATTTTGAACCTTGGGGTCCCTGCATTGAACAAAAAAGTCCTAGTGGTCCCTGGTCAAAAAAAGGTTGGGAACCACTGCTCTAGATGCACATTTCCCCCCTCCAAATTCTCAAAACTCAACAATAAGCCCCCATGCAGAGTTTTGAGAATTCAGATGGGGGAAATGTGTTATCTAGAGAGAGGCAAATCCAAGGCAAAATTTCCCATGCATAAATGGCCAAAGATAATCGGACCATCTTCCTCAGGAAAAAAGGTAGGTTTGCAGCATTTTAATTCAGGGAAAAAAAAAAGGCAACAAAAGGAAGCAGCATTTGAGGCTTATGGCTGGTGGAGAGAGAGAGAATTTCCTCTCCTCCCTTCCTCTCAAAGGTCTCAAGCTTTGAGTTTTCCAGCACTGCTTACCGATTGTGGGTTTCAAGACCACCAAAATGCCTCCATGTAATGTGCAGCTAAATTATACATTCCATCTGAATTATGACAAACTCATTGCTATGCTTTTAAAATCAGATTAGAAAGATCGGTGGAAAAGATGTCCATTAACTGCTATTTGCCACAAGAGCTGAAACAGAAAACTCCATGTTCAGAAGCAGTAGAGGTTCAGGTACAAACAGGACGGCTGTCTCCATCTGTATGGTTTAGAGACTTTTTTTTTTGACAGCTATCAATGGAGCGAAGGTGCTTAAAGAAGAAGAGTTGGTTTTTATATGCCAACTTTCTCTCCCACTTAAGGAAGAATCAAACAGGCTTACAATCACCTTCCCTCCCCCTCCCCACAACTGACACCCTGTGAGGTAGGTGGGGCTGAGAGTGTGTGACTAGCCCAAGGTCACCCAGTTGGCTTTTTGTGGAGAAGTGAGGAAACCAACCAGGTTCACCAGATTAGCCTCCGCCGCTCATATGGGGGAGTGAGGAATCAAACCCAGTTCTCCACATTGGAGTCCACCGCTCCAAACCACTGCTCTTAACCACCACGCCGGCTCCCTAGATGAACCTCTGGTCTAATCCCCAAGGTTAGTGTTCCCCACTGAACATTAGTGTTTGAAGGGAAACGGTGTGGAACACTTCAAAATCCATTTTAGGAAGCCGTGAGGGGTTTGGACTCCCTGGTAAGTGTTCCCCATGTATGTATGGACATGGGGCATCCACTTCAAAAATTCTGGCTGTTCACCAAGAAAACATACGAGAAACTTGCTGGCTGCATAAAGGTGACTCTGGCCACGGCCCCCGTGGGTGTTAGGACAAACTGCTCCTAAGGGACAACTGCAGAAGGCAGCTCCTCCCCTCCCCTGCTCCCAAGTGAAGCACTTACACTTGTTCTGTGCCACCGAGAAGGCGAGGGTCAGCTTGGCAAAGAGTTCGTCATTCTCAAAACGGTCCTCCTTGGCTTTGACCCAGAAACAGTCCTGGGAGAGCTCCTGAGCCGTAATCTGTAGAGGGACAAGACAAAGTCACCACTTTTTATGACACAAATTTATGCTCTTTCCCCCCAACCCCAACACAGCAAATAAAGTAACACCAAGTAACTCGCTCTATGCAGGGCTGCCCTTGAGACTGACCCGAACACTCCAGCAGGTTCAAAAGGCCGCAGCGCAGGTCCTAGTGGGGACCCCGCTTTGAGCACATATTCAGCCAGTGCTTCGTCAACTGCATTGGCTCCAGGTGGAGTATCGGATCAGGTTCAAGGTGCTGGTGTCGCAGTAGTAACGATCTCATCCCCAGTCTAAGGAGGTTGCACACCTGCTAGTTAGGGTCATCCTTTGTTTGCAGCTGTTAGGCCTGAAAAAGTATGGCCTTCTATATTGCTATCTAAGAAATGAGCTCATAAGTATTTGTTAAAGTAAGCAGATGTGTTTATGACAATATTGGTTATTACAACAGCCTATCAGACACTTAAGACGTAGTCACATGCTTGTTTATCAACTTTAGAGATTGATCAGATAGACAGATTTTCTCTATAAATATACATGGTTTCTGCAGCCCTGGAAGTGCCCTGTGTTGCGTTCGTACTCTGGGACAGTCGGGCTTGCAGAGAGAGCATTGGGCGGAGGAAGCCGAGGCAGGCCTGTAAAAAGCATCAGCAGCTCCATGTGCAATGTTCCTCTGACATTCTCAGAACTGTTGCCATGGAGGTAGTGAGCATCCCCCAAAAATATACCTGGTTGTAAAGAGCAAATTAAATTTCTTGAACTAAGGCTCAGGATTGAGACTGGGAAGGGCAGACATGAAGGAGCTTGAAAAGATTCTGAAGTGTAAGGATGTGTCACTGGCCACCAAGATTAAATTAATTAATGCCATCATATTCTCTATTACTATGTATGGGTGTGAAAGCTGGACATTGAAGAAAGCTTATAGGAAGAAAGCAGATTCCTTTGAAATGTGGTGTTGGAGGAGAGTGTTACGGATACCGTGGACTGCCAAAAAAAACAAATCAGCGGGTTATAGATCAAATCAAGCCAGAACTGACCCTAGAAGTTAAAATGACTAAACTATCGTATTTTTGTCACATTATGAGAAGACAAGAGTCACTAGAAAAGACAGTCATGCTAGGAAAATTTGAGGGCAGCAGGAAAAGAGGAAGACCCAACAAGAGATGGATGGACTCAATGAAGGAAGCCACAGCCCTCAATTTGCAAGATCTGAGCAACGCTGTCAAAGATAGGACATTTTGAGGACATTGATTCATAGGGTCACCATGAGTCGGAAGCGACTTGGTGGCACTTAACACACACACAAGGCTCAGGAGGCAAAAACTGAAGAAACCCTAATTGGTAAACATTAGGATCTTTAGGCTTATTAAATATTCCTTAAAAGCAATGGACAAGAAACTGAAATCTGATCTATTTTAACTGTTATAACTAATTTTGATATGTATTGTTAGGAACCTTAATAATACTAGCCTGTATAACCACATTCTGTGTTAGTTCAATTATTTCACTTCTTTACTGTACACTGTCTTGCTTAATTTAAAAAACTTCTTTTATCAATAAAAGATAAAAAGATTCAAACAGGTGTTTGGTCATTTGCTCGTTGCTCGAATTAAAACAAAAAACAGGACTCACGGTCCAAAAAATTATATTGTATTATCAAATGTTGGAAAGGGTGATAACTTTTTCTGGCATGGTAAAGCAAGGATTGATACGAAGCTGTGAATTGTATCAAAAGCAGAGCTACGGGGAATTTTCAGCTCATAATCTTTCTAAGTGCTGAGATCAGAAAAACCAAACACTACATTGGTTTTGACCTTTAAAGCCCTAAATGGTCTGGGACTAGCGTTATCTACGGGACTGCCTCTCGTGGTACGCCCCCAAGAGAGAACTGCGCTCTGCGAACAACAAACTACTGGTGGTCCCCAGCCCGAAGACTGTCCTGATGTCCCCGACCAGGGCTTTTTTGGCCCTGGCTCCGGTCTTGTGGAACTCTCTGTCGAATGAGACCAGGGCCCTGCGGGACCTCATGCAGTCCCGCAGGGCCTGTAAGACAGAGACGTCCCACCTGGCCTATGGTTGAGGACAGCAACGGTGTGTATCGTCATAGCTGGCCTACTTGCCCACCTGACTTTTTTCGATCATTATTTTATTCCATCGATTTTGGTGGGGCCGGATTGCTGTTCTTTCTCCCCTGCTTACTACGGCCCAGTGTGTTAGGAATCTGCGCCGAACAATTTAATGGATTTCACCGGCTCACTGTGAAATTTTAGCAGTTTTTTAATGTTGTGTTATGTTTTTTGTCGATGTTTTATGTATAATGCTAACTTGTTCAGTCACTTGCTAGCTGCTCTGAGCCCGGTCACAGCCGGGAAGTGAGCAGGTTATAAATCGAATAAAATAATTAAAATAATATATTAAAGTCCTGGCCTGGATGGCCCAGGGGTGCCTGATCTCTGGTACAGTTATTGGCACGGGCAGGAGGATAAGGAAGAGAGTGAATAGTTTCTCATCTCTTCAAGCCACAGCACCAGGTGAAGCTTAATCAACCCTCCCTACCATCACAACCACCCATCTAATGCAAAACACACCAGACACTGCAAGGATCAGGCGCACAAGGGGAATCATTTCAAGCACAACACGAGGACTGAGATGACCGGCAGTGGAGAAAAAGGAAGAGCAACCCCAAGCGAACAGGAATATCTAGTAACCAATTAGCAGAAGGCCACCTTGGACCAGTTGGTTCTTCGCAGCTGAACTTCTGGTTTATACGTCCTCTTCGGAGCCAACCCAAACGGAAGGACGGGAGCTGCGGGAGTCATGGCCCCAAAGCCAGGAGGCAAGGGAGGAGGGGGCACTCCAGGACCACCAAGAGGAGGCGGCGGCGGCACTCCAGGCCCACCAGGGAGAGGTGGAGGCGGCGGAGGCGCTCCAGGCCCACCAGGAAGGGGCGGCGGTGGCGGCGGCATTCCGGGCCCACCAGGAAGTGGCGGCGGTGGAGGTGGTGGTGGCGGCACTCCAATGGCACCAGGAAGAGGCGGAGGTGGCGGCGGCGGCGGTGGCATTCCAACGGCACCAGGAAGAGGCGGAGGTGGCGGCGGTGGAGGCGGCATTCCAACGGCAGCGGGAAGAGGTGGCGGTGGTGGCACTACTGCCATTCCTGGCAAAGGCGGTGGTGGCGGTGGCACTACAGCTAAACCAGGAAGGGGCGGAGGGGGAGGAATGGCAGGCCCACCGGGTACAGGCTGTGGCGGGAAGCCGGCAGAGGAAGCAGCAATGTCCTCCATTTTCTTCTTAGCACCTTCAAGTTCTTTTTTAAGTATGGCAATCTAGACCCAAAAAGAGGTAGGACAAGTAAAGGTTATAGCAGGGAAATGACAGCCTATCTCGCATCCGACCATCTCTGAACATTTTGCTATTTCCTTGACTGTTCTCAGCACAGACACATTTTGCCACGTTAATTTCTAAAGATGTACCTTTTCTATAAATTGATAAGTGCCTTAAATGAGAAAAAATATACATACTAATTGTCATTAATTCTTCTGTGGCGTCACATTAAACTTTGGAGTCAGCAGTCAAACCTCTCACCACTAAAGCAGTGAGCCCTCGTCCCGACTGGGGATTGGGTGGGTGGAGAAGGGGGGTCTGGAGTGGTGTTGGGGGAAGGTGGAGCAGCTCCAAACCTCCCAATAAGAGGAACTTTGTGCTAAGAACCACAAGTGTGACCACTATCAGTGCAATCCTAAGGACAGTTGCACCAGTCTAAGCCCATTCATTTCAATGGGCTTAGACTGGAGTAACTCTCCATATGATTGCGCTGTTAAGTGCACTTAGCAACCATAAGTGATTCGATTTTGCATTCTGGATATCAGGTTTATCCAGACTTTATGAATTATGTCCAAGACTTTATGACTTTATCCAAGACTTTATGAATTATGTCTCTCTGTATATCATCTGCCCTGACCTGGATGGCCCAGACTAGCCTGATCTCGTCAGATCTCAGAAGCTAAGCAGGGTTGACCCAGGCAAGTATTCAGATGGTAGACATCCAAGGAATACCAGGGACGTGACGCGGAGATAGGCAATGGCAAACCACATCTGAACGCCTCTGGTTATTTATCTTCTATACTTTGGGGTTTACCTAATGGAATGAACTGTCACTACTGATTAATTTCTTAGTACCGTTTTCCTTTCTTACTATAACTAAGGTGCAAACATAACTTTACTTTGAAAGGAGGGGACCTGGAGCTGCCCCCCCGCTCCATGAACTGGGCAGCAGTTGGTGGCAGCTCTGCAGGTGGACAGGCTGTACTACAAGTGGGTGGCCCAGTGAGGGACCACAAGAACATTAAGAAAGGCCATGCGGGATCAGACCAAAATTTAAACATAAGTAGAATTAATGTTGGATCACTGATTCTAAGATATTATTATACATAGATTGTATTGCACCAATTTTAGGGTACCCAAAGGATTCTATTTTGGTATTAGAAAATATCATTCTGAAACATGTTGCATATTAACTCTCCTATTTTGCAGTAATTCTGTAAAGAAGTGATATGATATGATTAATGGTATGATGGAAAATAATTTACAGTCGGATCCAAAAGTACTTTTGTTAGGGTAACACCTTTCATTATGATGATTAGAACTTATTATGGGTTTGATGATTACAGGTCAAGTCTTCACTGCCACATACTGGGAATACAGTCCTTCTCCTTTAACAGAATTAGAATAAACCAATGTGGGATTCTGCAGTAATGTCGAGGTTAATATATTATGGGAGTGGTTGAAAACACAGGTGAAAAGCGTTATTGGAAAATGGGCATTATTTGTAACGAGTTGGAACAATAGATTCCAGGATAATATCCAGTTGTATGCTCTCTTTGCAACATGGTAAAATGAGAGCTGTAAGGGAGCAAGGATAGAAATTTAATGGTCTGAGAATACAGGAAAATTATAATGTAAATAATCTTTATTACTGCGGTTCATTCTGCTTGCCCTTGGGGGGAAAAGCATCTTCAACCATGTTTTTGGGAGGAGATGCAAGATGGTGCATAGATGGAATCTGGTGTATGAAAACAACGGAACACATTGTATTAATGCTGGAGGAATGCGGGGGGGGGAAGCAAAATATAGAAAAACAATGAGGTCTTTATCTTTGGCATCATTAAGTTGTAAGTTTCTGTCGTGCTTTTAAATGTATTAGCTATGTAACTGTTACATCAACAGTTTTCCCCCCCTCTGTGCCGTAGTACGTGTCCAACGTATTTGAAAGTGAAGAGGTGAGGAAAGGTTACACGGATTGATATCCCTGGATAACTGAGGGTATTAAATGTCTTGGGGAAATTAGATTTTGTAAGCAAGTTCTGTTGGAACCATGCTGTGAGATGCTTGCACGTTTGGACTAGCTGTGTGTGTTTGTTTTACTTTTCTAAAATAAAATTTGAAAAATAAACTTTGGATGGAGCCATCTTTGGCACTGTTTTCCTCATGATCTAGTTCAGGGGTCAGCAAACTGCGGCTCTTTGGCCCCTTGAGTGCGGCTCTCCAAACTTGGTTCGGAACCCCTGCTCTCGCGCCCGCTCGCGCCGGCAGCCGGGCTGCGGAGCCGGCGCGCCTGAGAGAGAGAGAGAGCAGGCGAGCGGGCGTGCTGTCTCCCCACCCCCCGCCGTGGAGAATGGCCGGATCCCCCTTTCCCTTGCCCTCAATGGTTGGGAGGCTAAAGCCTCCCCTCTAGCCACGCAATTGCTGGGCGGGCGGCTGGGCGGTTCCTGGCCCGGGCCCACCTGCCTATCAGCTGTTGGGCGGGGCGGGCTTCCTTTGGCGGCACGTCCTCGGCAGCGGTGCTGGGCCGCGGCGCCCCGTCTTCTGCGGCGCCGACTCCGTTCCCCTGTCGTCTTCTGGGCCTGCAGGTCCCTGTAAGCCGGGAAGAGGCACACTTTGGAGCCAGCGCAGGGGCTTGTCTGGTAAGTGGAGGGTGGTGGGAAAGCCCCGGGGCATGGGGTGGGGCCTCCGACCCGGGACACACATAATGCTACAACTCGGGGTCATCTGCTGAAGCTTGAGGGTGGGAGATTCAAAACTGATAAAAGGAAGTATTTTTTCACACAACGCGTGGTTAAATGGTGGGACTCCCTGCCCCAGGAGGTGGTGATGGCTGCCAACTTGGAGGGCTTTAAGAGGGGAGTGGACCTGTTCATGGAGGTGAGGGCTATCCATGGCTACTAATCAAAATGGATACTAGTCATGATGCATACCTATTCTCTCCAGGATCAGAGGAGCAGGCCTATTATATCAGGTGCTATGGAACGCAGGCAGGACAATGATGCTGCCCTGGTCTTGCTGGTGGGCTTCCTGGAGGCACCTGGTTGGCCACTGTGGGAACAGACTGCTGGACTTGAAGGGCCTTGGTCTGATCCAGCACGACCTTTCTTATGTTCTTATGTGTTTACTGCATCTGTGAATCTAGAAGTTTGCTCACATTGTTCACATTAAGTGTTTGTCAGTCATTGTCATGATTTAATTTTATGGATACCTTACTTACTTTTTTCCCTCCTCAGAGGCCATGTCTACCCACTGGCTTTCTTGGCGGTAGACCTAGACTCCAAGGAGGGGAAAAAGTCCCCCTTCAGAGGCCAGGTCCACCAATTGGCTTCTATGGGCCTCCGGAGGCCAGGTCTACTGCCAAGAAAGCCAATGGGTAGACCTGGCCTCCCAATGGACTCAGCTGGAGGACAGGTGTACCAATAGGCTTTTATGGCGGTAGACCAGGCCTCCAGACAAGTACTCCGGACGGGGAGGGGGAAATGGCAGGGACTTAGAATTTAATTTTTATCAATAAATAAGATCATTATTAAGTATGATATCAAGTTTTATTCAGTGTACCTATAGTTTAATTAAGACTTAAAACTTTAATTAAAGTTTATTAAGTTAATAAACAGTGTACCTACCTATATAGTTTAAGAAATTTGGCTCTCAAAAGAAATCTCAATCGTTGTACTGTTGATATTTGGCTCTTTTGAATAATGAGTTTGCCGACCCCTGATCTAGTTCCTTTACATTCCTGCTGCCCGTTCTGATCTTGGGGTGGGGGGGCTTCCCACACCTCCTCCTTTCTCTTCTCAATTAACACTTGTCTACCTCTTCCCTTCTCTGGCCTACACATAAACCTTCTGCTTTTTAAAGGTTTCCTTCAAATGGTCCTAATTCACTATTAACACAGCTTTTCTTAGAGCAGAACAAGCAATCTCATTTTGAACTTGCATCTTCTATAAATTACTCCAGGCCACTGATTCTCCTTTTCCACCATTTCACTTTTGCCTACGGGTTTAAACCACACACACACACACGAAACTCATGCTGACCAAATTCCAATTTAGACTGTTACTCCTGGGAAGCGGATGTTGGGGCTTCGCTGCCGTGTTATCTGTTTTCTGTGTTTCTGTCTCTCTAGGAGTTTCCCAACTATATCCCCCTCATTGTGACGCACAAATACAGTATTCATGGTGAGTTAAATTGCATAGTTAAATTCTGGAACTCCCTCCCCTAGGATGTGCTGATGGCTGCCAACTTGGAAGGCTTTAAGAGGGGAGTGGACATGTTCATGGAGGAGAGGGCTATCCATGGGTACTATATAAAATGGATACTAGTCATGATGCATACCGATTCTCTCCAGTAACAGAGGAGCAGGCCTATTATATTAGGTGCTGTGGCGCACAGGCAGGATAATGCTGCTGCAGTCATCTTTTTGTGGGCTTCCTAGAGGCACCCGGGTGTCCACTGTGTGAACAGACTGCTGGACTTGATGGACCTTGGACTGATCCAGCATGGCCTTTCTTATGTTCTTATGAGCATGCCTATTATATTAAGTGCTTTGGAACACAGGCAAGGTAAGGCTGCTTCAGTTGTCTTGTTTGTGGGCTTCCTGGAGGTACCTGGTTGGCCACTGTGAACAGGTTGCTGTACTTGATGGACCTTAATCTGATACAGCAGGGCTTTTCTTATGTGACTGGGTCAAGCAGGCCACAAAATCCCAGCAAGCGGCTCCTGCTGCACAGCTCCTTCCTTCCACCGGCTACAAACAACCTACCCTCTCTTTCTTCCCCTACACTGGCATTCCCATCTCTCATTCTCTTTGTTTTATCAATTGGTTTGTCCATTTGATCATGTAGTAATTCAGTTACAACTTAATTATGCCTGTTGGTTGTGCTTCTATGCTGTCTGTTATCACTTGATCACTATCCTGTCATACACTTTTCACACACATCCATTCTTTGCTTAATAGCAACACTTTTTTTTCTCCACCTGAGAACTTCTTGATGTTTTAATACAGAAATATCTGGTAAGAGATCTTCGATGCAACCAATCTCTGTACATTTCATATTTTCTGAATTCACAGACCCAGGGACAAAACACATTGTGCTGATCCCCTTGGGCCAATATAGGATCAGACTGGGTTTTTATAACACCCATCCTCATCACCCATCCCACCACAACTATGACCTCATCGTTCAGCGCAGAAGAAGAACTTTCCAGACTTTGCTTCTCCAACACGATCTGCTGTTTCTCTGTTTCCAGGGCTTCCTTCTCTTGGCATAGATCTTGGATTTTTTGCTCAAAGTCACCTTCCTTCTTCTTCATTTCACCTTGCAGCTCATGCCGGGCAGTCAACTCAGACTCCAGCTGAGGGGGGGGAAAGTTATACAGCAGTTGTTACAATATACTCCATGCTGGGTAGGCCTCAGGCTGGAGTCCCGTGTTCAATTGCTCTATGCAAACAGATAATACTGATGAAGGACAGGGAGGGGGAACTTGCTATTGTTAAATACAGAAATGGCTTCCATAAACAGAAAGGGGTCTATCACCACAGGGGACTAAAAGGTAACGGGCACAAACTGACGGAAGAAAACTTCCGATGAGGGAAAAGGAAATTAACAGATTAGAAAATGGCCTGTGAAGTTACATTCTAATATTAACAAACCTTCAATGGAAGCATCTAGGAAAAGCCTCCTCCTCACCATTTTGGATGGCCAGAGCCCTCTGTTCATCCTCTCGCTAGAAGGAGAGAACAAGGGGAAAGGAAATGGTCCCAACCCAGCCAGCAAACTATGAGGCAGCGCCAATTTTGCCCTCTGAGGAAGAGGAGGAAACCTGTGTTTCACTCACAGGGAAAGCAGCTGACAATATTTATTTATTTATTTCGCTGGTACCCCTCCTTTTCTACATATGATCTCAAGAAATTGTTCTTTGTCAAGCCAATGGTCCAACTAGGCTAGGATGGCCTCTGTAATGGCGGCAGCTTTCCCGGGGCACAGAAAATTCTTCCCAGCCCTCCAGTATGCTAGGGATTATCTGAGAGCTTTTGCACGCAAAGAGCATGTTTCGCCCTTGAGTTATGATCCCTTCCCTTCATTACGGAGATGAGGTGTTTTATGAGGTAAAAAAGTTATCCCCTCAGACAGGAATCACTTCTTTGTTTGGAATCTGTCTCTCCCAAGAAAGACAATGTGTAGAATTCCTGGTTCTAATTCAGTGCAACTAAAACACACTTTCCACACTCCTAGGAAAGGTCCAGGGATAATTATAGAGGGAATCACAACAGAGGCTCTCCCCTTTCTTTTCTCCCTCAGCCCAGCAGCCCTCATGCTCTCTTTTGTTCTCTGTAGGTAGGAAATGCATCTTTCGGGACACTGCAACCTTCACCGAGGATTTACTCGGGAGTGTAACTTTCCAATCGTTTCTTGTCCTTCCTTCTCATCTCTCCGTCACTCGAGTACACAACCATTTCTTTCATAAGCCCCCTTTCATCCTCTACTTCTTATACAGCATAAAGACCTTTCTACAGCTAAGCAAGAGGCCGTCCAGGCTCAATCACATGACTCTTGAACGATGGAACCTTATATTATGTCTAATGAGTTCCTCCAGAAAGCACCAACTGTGAAAAATTTCAATCAGGGTGGAAGAATTCTAGCAATGTGCACAATGAATGTTTCTCCTGGTAGGTGCTTTCTCAGTAGTAATACATTGGTTGCAAGTTTATGTAATAAAACATTTTGCTTGATTTTTGAGGTGACTTTGTTGGATCTTGGCTGAGAGTTCTCTGGAAGGAGAGCAGGATATACACGGAATAAATAAACACAAGAAGACAAAGGGGGGAATTTTGGAGAATGTAATAAAATGTCTCTGTGCTGCCACTGAAATAAAATGTGATTCAAGCCTCAATTGTGTTTGGTCAGGCAGAAGCTAGAAGAGGGCAGACCAGTTATAAGCAAGGGGGGCACACTCCTTCCATGTCCAAGAGCATCCTTCCATCTTTGGACACCCCTTTCATATATTACAGGGTCTTCCTCATGCAGTTCTGTCAGTAACCAAACCTGAGCTAGGAGGTTATTTCCCAATTCCTGGGACCTGTTCTTATCTCTGAACCATTTGTCCAAAGACATTTGTTCCCTGTCTGCCTCTAGACGAGCAACATGGGGCCTGCTTGGTGGGCTTATTGGCCAAACTGGGCAGGCAGGATGAAAATACTAATAGAAGAAAATGGGCAGAGTAAAGGTGGCCAGAAAGGCAAATAAAAAGGAAGAACAGATGACTAATACAAATGAGCCAGAAAGTGTTTAAAAGATGTAGAAATATTGGATTTACGAAGGCAACGGAAGCCACAGAAAGAAATGAAAATACAGGAGACGGGGATGCAAATAAGGTAACAAACCAATTGGTTATCACCTTTTTCTCCAGTTCAATGGCTTTGGCTTCACTTTTTGCCACTTTAGTTTGGTCGATCAAGTTATCTACATGAAAAGAAGCAATTAGGAGAATCGTAATGGAAACCCCGCTGCCTGCACCCCTCCCACATCAGCTCAAGACAGTTCATTTTTTAGAAGAGTTGGTTTTTATACCCTGCTTTTCTCTACCTTTAAGGAGTCTCAAAGAAGCTTACAGTCACCTTCCCTTCCCCCCACACAACAGTCACCTGAGGTATATGGGACTGAGAGAGTTCTGAGAGAACTGTGACTGGCCCAAGGTCAGCCAGCAGGCTTCATGTGGAGGAGTGGGGAATCGAACCCGGTTCTCCAGATTAGAGTCTGCTGCTCTTAATCGCTACACTAGGCTGGCTGTCAGGTATAATTGTGGTTCCCCATTTGGGGTATGCCTCACTTTCAGGAGCCAACTAAGTCAAGTCAGCATCCACCACATGCTTTTCCCTTAAGAAGCTTGAAGAGCCCCTACTGGTAACGGATCTTGCCTTCTGCCTCAATGTGCCTCAGTGAGGAAGAGATCTGGCAGAGATCTCTTGTGCATCATTCCAAGCATGTTGTGCTTCCATTTATAACAATGCCGTTATCCCTGGGCATGACTATTTTGTATTAATATTAAATAATAATAATAACTGAACTAAGATGCCATATATCTACAGCAAGCAACATAGAATATGTATCCACTACCCCACAATTTATTCTACTAGTGAAAGCCTAGGGCAGGGATGTCAAACTCAATTGTTACAAGGACCGGATATAACATAAACGTCACTTGGTCGGGCCGGGCCATGCCTTGCCAGCCCAGACTGAGAAGGGGGGGGGAATGGGCGGGCTGTCTCAGCTGGCTCACAAGCAGGATAAGAGCTCTCAAGGGGCTGGATCCGGCCCTTTGGCCATATGTTTGACACCCCTGGCCTAGGGGAAGGAGGTCTATTGGCATATCATAACAATGGGGTCTGGAAAAATAAAGACGGAGCGCTCTCCAGAAGTCAAGCAAACTGTTTGGACTCACCTATCAATCCCTCAACATTAACGTCGATGTGCTTGCACTTAAAATCTGGATCAGCCCCATTCTTTTGCAGGACTATCTGGGAAATGCACTCCTCAATCAGCTTAAAATACTGAGGCCTGGAGAGGGCGGGGGGAGAAAGAAAGAATTAACGCTGATATTCCAAAGTACAGATCTCCCAGCAGAAGTGTCCCAAAAAGAGAGATTACAAGACAGTTTCTCATCTTGGAACTGCGTGTGTGTGTTCGTGTACTCGCCATCAAGTCACAGCTGGCTTACAGCGACCCAGTAGGGTTTTCAAGATAAGAGACGTTCGGAGGTGGTTTGCCATTGCCTCCCTCTGAAAGAGTTCTGAGAGAACCGTGACTGGCTCAAGGTCACCCAGCAGGCTTGACGTGGAGTAGTGGGGAATCCAACCCGGCTCTCCAGACCAGAGTCCACTGCTCTTAACTGCTACACCACGCTGGCTGTCCTGGAACTACCCCATTTCTTACCAGCCCAGCTGAGCTCCCCCTTCTGCATCACACCCGCCTTATTTCCCTCCTGCCTGCCCACCCTTGCGCTTTTCCCAGTTCAGTGCTCCTCTCCATAGCCAGTTCAGCTTCCCTCATATCACAGTAGCATAGTTAAATTGTGGAACTCCCTGCCCCAGGATGGGGTGAGGGCTGCCAACTTGGAAGGCTTTAAGAGGGGAGTGGACATGTTCGTGGAGAGGGCTAGTCATGGCTATTAGTCAAAATGGATACTAGTCATGATGCATACCTATTATCTCCAGAATCAGAGGAGCAGGCCTATTATATGAGGTGCTGTGGAACACAGGCAGGATGGTGCTGCTGCACTCGTCTTGTTTGTGGGCTTCCTAGAGGCACCTGGTTGGCAACTGTGTGAACAGACTGCTGGACTTGATAGGCCTTGGTCTGATCCATCATGGCCTTTCTTATGTTCTTAAGTAGCAGTATTCCCACATCACAAAAGGTATCTTCTGCCAGTGCAGAGGATGAAAATTTGTTGAACAGATGTATTTATTTAATAATGGTCACCCTTGTCCATGCATCTTGAGGCAGTTTGACTATTCCAAATTCTGCGCGCACACCCCCCCAAAGCAGAATCAGCACTGACAGCAGTGACACTGCGTCCCCATTTACCTGGCATCGTAGTCATTACGGATGAGCAGGAGATGCTGCAGAAGAGAGAGGAAATGTTGCTCTGCCTTCGAATCCTTGACTGTATTGAGAAGAATCTGGAATATCTCGCCAAAGTCAGTGAGGGGAGAATTAAAGGTTAAGGAGGCAAAAACCACCTGAAAGGTGTATAGCCTGAGTTCCCCTGAGGGGAAGCTGACCCATCCACTCAACTTCCTCTTCACAGTCAGTCACCCAAATCTTCCAAAGAAGGCAGGGCAATCTGTTTCCACCACTGGGAACATCTCTATTTTGCTGCTTTGTGGGCACCACTCCCTGACAATATGCATCTCTCTCTGGGATGCAACACAAGTTATGTTCCGGGAAACCTTCGAGCTTAGGTTTCATTGCACTTCTTGCCATTTTCCCTCAAGGCTGGCTGGCCTAACCCCTATTTCCCTGCCAATTAATACGAGAGGCAGTGGCAGTCAGTGTGTAGGGCTAGGACTCGGGAGAGCCAGGTTCGGTCCCCACAGGGTGACCTCAGGATAGTCACTCTCGCTCAGTCTACTAAACTACCTCACAGAGTTGCTATAAGGATAACTGGGGGAGGGAGAAGAATCCTCTCTGAGGGCCCTGGAAGAAAAGAGGGATAAACACATACAGGTGTATGTACACGATACAGAAGAGATTGCCGCTGTGGGTTTGACCCGAAAGGGGACTCCACTGCAGAGCCTCATTTCCTCTGCTCTGTTTTTGCATAAAGGCACATATTCCAGATGCCATCTGGTGGTCAAGCATCACACAAAAATCTCCATCACATCACAAACCAAAACCCATCCTAATTCACGGTCCAGCTCCGCTCCCTTTCTTTGCCATCCTTTCCCTCCATACTTCTCTGTGCTTCTCCAAGGGCCGCCTATTCCTTGAGTCCAAGCATCCCTGTGGCGGCATTCATTTCCCCACCTGTGCACATGTAGAAGGAGCTGGGGAATCTACTCTTCCACTTCCAACAGTCTTCCATAGGGGGATTGGAATCAACGTCTATTCCATCCTCAAGTCTGTGTTCAACCCTCACTGGCCTGAGCCCTGTGCTACCGGAATGGAGGCCTTGCTGCCAAGGACACAGAAGGTGGGGCCACCCCCGAGCCACTAGCCAGGTGTGTAGACACCACTAATGTGGCTGCACCTCATTTAAGCCTAATAACTGAGGGGATTGACCAATTTAGGCCCAAAGAAAAGGCACATCTCCCACCTCCCTTTGGCCCACAGAACTGAAGAAGGATATTCCATTTCTATGCGAATATCCTCCAAACGTCCTCGGAGTTCTGCAGAATCTTCTTCCCCGTATTCTTCAAACACTGACAGCTGCACCTTCAGCTCCTCGTTGTCTTGAGTATGCAGATCCTACGGAAAAACAAAAGGATTACTCTCATTTCTGCAGGTACCAGCTCTTCTCTTTGTCTCAGTGTGGGATCCCCAAAGAGTAACTCTGTCCCTGCAGACCCCATAAAGCTCTTTCACGCTTCCTCTCAGAATTCTGGGAATCCCAATCTAACATGTTCCTACCCTTTGCAGCAAAAAAAGGTTTGAAAACATGAATAAAAAGCTCAGAGGCCCATGGAAAGAAATAAGATGCCAGTATAAATAATCAGAGCGTTGTGTTGTAATAGTCAATTTGACCTTAAAGATCACAACTGAAGATTTTGCAAGAGCTATTAAGCTTTCTTCTTCCTTCGTGTGAGTATCGCATATGTGCAAGAGGCTCACCACCCATATAGCTGGGCACCTGTCCTGTTCATGCACACCCTCTTGTAACTCCAGGGCCCGAATTCACTGGAATCCTCTCAGAGCACACACCAGCCTAATACGTTCCATGAAAGCCAAGTCCTAACACTCATGAAAGATCCAGTGCAATAAGAATTTTAACTGTGTTTTAATGTTTTATTCTGTTTTTATTATATCTGATTTTCTGTGAGCTGCCCTGAGCCTGGCCTTCGGGCTGGGGAGGGAGGGGCAAAAAATGTAATAAATAAATAAATGAGGATGTGAATTCACATTCTGATTGACTCAGATGTAACATGGGACCCGGAAAAAGAAGACATTAAATGCCCTTGCAAAAATCCACATCGGAACTGATGGCCAAGTATCGGCCTGCAACGAGCTTGGATGGACTCCTCTGAAACTTCAGTCGGTCTCTCCCTATGAGTGGGGCACTGAGGTGGCGGATTTCATCTCTGCCGATGCAACAGGAAAGGTAAAGCGGCGGCTTCTCACCTTGAGGATCTGCTGCAGTCCGGAACGCATCAGCTCGCTGCGGATGTGCATCCTGAAGTCCAGCTCATCTGCTGGGATGATCAGGGCATTAATCAGCTGTAGACAGGCCACCTGAGGAAACAGCACAAGCAGATTCCACGTCAGACCAAGCCAGGCCTCCTCCTCCTCCCAGCAAGAAGCAGGACAAGCTGCTTGGAGCATACCGGGTCGGGGGGGGGGAAATAACACAAAGGATGTCGGTGGCCGAAGAAGAACCCCTTCCTCCTCACTCCTCCCAGAGCCTGGCTCACAGGGTTCGTGGTGCCCGAAGTACCTTCAGTACCACTGAGGTGCCACTCTTCAGACCATCCAGTAAGGGCTTGAATCGTTCCACTTCATCCATTTCCGCTCGGTCGGTGAGGGCCCCCAAAACACGTTCGTGCCTACATGGGAGTAAGGAAAGAAAATCGGCACCAGCTTTTCACACCCATGAGAAAAAGAGAGACCTGCCAAAGCAAAAGCTTCTGTAACCCTTAGAAAATTCTCTGGCGCAGCCTGTGCTACTCCTTAGAATCCCACAAATCTTCCGTCTGCTAAAGAATATTCCTAACCTTCATGCTTGCAAGGGAATTTTTTTTTAAAGCTTGACTACAATGTTCAGATGTTCCTGTGATGGAAAAAGGCCCCCGATAAAAATTACTGAGTGCTGTGCCTTATTAGCCAATGGGGCTTTAAAAACCAACTCCAAAATTTAATTACCCACTTAAGAACAGCAGTGTTGGAACAGGAAACTTGTAGCAGCCGTGAAACTGCTGTATTCACAGGGGTGCACAAGAGGCCTGGAAGTTTAGGCCCAGCTTGTAAAGACTGTTTTTTGTAAACTCCTTCATCCGCTGCTGTTCTTCATCAAAAAATGAAGAAATGCTTAAGTAAATCAACACCCTCTCCTCCACACACATAAAAGGTAAGAGGACTGGACCAATGAGGTGTTTCAATGTGCAGTTAATGAACAGATGAATATTCTCGAGGTAAGTTAGAGACCTCAAAGCCCTGTTACCATGCACAGGCCTTTCTGACTCCCCCCACAGCCTCTTGCTGATTCCCTTTTGTAAGGTTCTGCTTTCAGGGTGGATGAATAGGCTTATTTTCCCCTAAATGCACCTGTTCTATTTCTATATCATGAATGCGTTGAACTGAACTGTAAGCACAAGAAACCTTGAGTGAAGGAGTTGTCATCAAGAACGTAAAGGGAAACTACTGGAGATTTTGAGAATTTGGACATTTCTTAAAATTTCTGTTAAGAACAACAGTAAAAAAGAATGTGTATTTAAAATATGAAATTTAGATGTATACTTTGATCTTTATATCCGGAAGGGGGCCTGAACAGTGAGCTGCCCACCCTTCCACCAACATCAACAGAAATAATTATACGCGCCAAACCGCCCATCGTCACTCACATGTCCTCAGGCTGAGGCAGGATGCAGAGGGCTGAAAGCAACTTGAGAGCATCGATCATCATGGAAGGGACTCTGGGGTCTACGGCCCTTGCCAAAAGCAGGACACCCTCCTCCGTTTCAAGCATGGTCTTAATTCCAAACTAAAACAGAAGACCCACAAAAATAGCGGTGTTGGTGAATTGGCCAATCTAGCACGGATCCATACAAAGCATATCTAGAATGGGAAAGCCTGAACGGGAAGCCAGAGAGAGAAGCAGTGTCCAAAAGACCAACTGGAGGCCACCCCTGAACAGACAGGCCATTGTCAGTTTGAAGTCTCCCAAGCAGAGATTAGCATTTGTCCTGAACAGCATGGACAGGCCCATCAAGACAAGGACCTCAGAGACAGGAGCCACCCATGGGAAGTCAATCTGACCACTGTACAGCCATTGCTCGTTATTCTGCCCATTCTCCTCCACCTTCCTTCCTCACCCTCTTCTTTCTATTATCTATTACTTCTAGTATTCTTTATCATTTTACCCCCATGCACCTGCAACTCCTCCTCAAAAATTTTTACTCCTTCTATCCCCTGGCCAAACATTTTTTTTCTGCCTCACTTCTAATTTTCTAGCTTCTCCTACAAGAAGTTCTCTCTCGTAAATCATCAAGTTTCAGTCTTGCATATCGATACCTCCCTCTCCCAGTTCAATTTTTTAAACTTCTCAGGACACAGCCCTATTGAAGTCTCTTGCTTCACTTTCTATTATTTTTCAGTCTCATTTGGCTCTCACCATTACAACTTTTTGGACATATTACGAACAATTTTTTTCCTCAGTTTTTTTTCACTTTGATGTACGGTATTTGACCCTGTTGATAACACCCTAGACTAACATGACAAACTTTTATCTGTTGGCTACCGTGGCTTTTTCTCATTCCATTTTTCTCAAGATTTCCTTTAGCATTTCTCAACACGTATCTCCTCTCAGTGTTGGTGGCGCCACAGAGTTCTTTTTTTCTTCCCTGTATCTATTACTTTTTCTTTTGGTTTGAGCCATTTATTACTTTTTACTAATACTTTGCAACTGAACTGTTCTGTTTCCAATCTTGTGCCTTCCAAGCGACTATTTTTTGCTTAGTTTTTCACCTTCTTTCAAGGGAGGTCCTCCCGTTTCCTTAAACTGAATTTTTAAAAACCGAGCTGCTTTCCCCCCATCCATGCCTACCTACTTCTTCCTTTCCTTGTTCTATTGATAAAACAACCATTTTATATTCACCTCCATGGTAATAACCTTGAAATTATCTCTGATTAATCTCCGCAGTTTTCAAATTCCACCCTTAGTTGCTCTTTTTATCTGTTCAGAATACCTAAACTCTGCCCTTTACGTTGTAATTGATACTACTATGGCCCTGTAGAGTGAGTTATGGTCTCTAGAGTGGGTTATGGTAGTGTTCTTCCTTCTGGACTTTCTGCTTCAGCTCTTTGACCACTCTTCTTCTTTTCTTCAGTTTTGCTGCTCATCACCTTGATCATGCTTCCCGTTCACTTTTTATTCTCTCCATAGGCTTTCCCTTGCTTTTTGCATCTCATGGAAATATTTCCTCACTCTCAAAGGCTTCCACTCCTTTCCCAATCGGAAGGGCAGAGCGCACCCCCCCCCCCAATCTAGCAACACCAACCTGCTTATGAAACACAAACTGTCACTACTGTTTCCTTTCACCCTTTGTTTTCCCCTCACCTCTTCCTTTCTGGTAAATTATATATATGCATATTGAGTCGACAACCTCAGTTCTCACTATAAAAGAGAAAGTTCTCAACATGTTTCTCCTGTGACTGTCCTAATCTTCTACCTTCCCTTTCCGTCTCCTTTTGGTCTCTGTTCTTAGACTGCAAGTCTGAAGCGCCGACTGTCTTTTTAAAATTTTAGTGCTGTACAGTGCTGAGCTATGCTGAGTGCTTAAACACAACCGATAGCCCACACTTTGCAGTCTGCCTTCTTAAATTTGACAGTTCAGTCTAAAAACGCAGGGGACAGAAATGCCAAATACGTGGGAAAATGGGACTCACCTTATTGTTCATGAAGGCCTTTAAGCATCTGATGACCTCGTGCTTGATCCGGGTATCATAGTGGCTGAGATATGAAAGGAAGCAAGCAGGTGAGTATTCCTGGACCGTGAAGTACCACTTTCTTGCCATGCCTATATAAGCCCCCCATCCACCCCATAGCCATACATCAGACATCATCAGCTGAAAACTCCGTAAGAACTTAAACGGGAGGGTGACATTTGGATAAGACCGTAACACAAATTCCACTTTCCCCATCTATGGAGATATAATTTTACTCATCCCAAGTAAAGGGTTTTTTTAAGTAGAGGCTAGATGGCCATCTGACAGCAATGCTGATTCTGTGAACTTAGGGAGATCATGAGAGGGAGGGCAGGAAGGGATGTCTGTGCTCAGCTCTCGTGGCCCTTTCTTACACGCCCAGGGTAATACTGATCGCCACTTTAGGGTCAGGAAGGAATTTTCCTCCAGGCCAGATTGCCCAAGGATCCTGATTTTTTTTTTTTTGCCTTCCTCTAGGCATAGAGTAGGGGGTCACTGGGTAAGTTGGTAGTTGTGAATTTCTTGCATTGTGCTCTCTGTGTCTCTAATTCCTAAATGTTCTTCCAGCCCAATATGAAAGGCACACAAAACGCACCATTAAAAACTGGCTGCAACCCGCACATATACACAACGCTTAGGGACCCTATTTGTGTAGAAAGGTGGCTTATAAGTACTTTAAATAAATTAAATAAATAAAACCCTTGCCCCACGCATCTTAAACTCCTCCTTCCCAAAGCAAAATTATTCCATGGTCACTAACCCACTAATGAAGAACATGTTAACACATAGCTAAAACAAGCTACAAATCTATACCTCTGTAGAGAAAAGAAGCTCTATTGGTAGTAAGTATTATTTAAAGAGCTTTAGTTCAACACCTTACCTGGAAGCCTCTTCCTTCACATCATGCAGACCTTTCAGTATGTCCAGCAGGCAATTCAGGCCCTCAACTCCAAAATTTTGCACCCAACTGAAAGAATTGCACAACGAGAACAGTTTAGCAAAGTGAAAAGGGCATTAACCATCATCAGCCACACTCTAGCCTTCCCGCTGCACCATTTGTACCTACTCACTGCCCCATGTGGGCATGCATGTGTATGCACACGTGCACACACCCACTCACTTGTATCTGAAGAAATGCAACTTCCAAGAAGCCAGCCCTTTACCTGACAGGATTATTGTTGAGAGAGACCCGCAAAGACTCCAAACAATTGAGCAGCTGTGCATCTCGGAGACCAGATTTCAGCTCCTGGATGTACATGATGGGAGACTTGGAACTCTCCTTTTGACTCATTCCCTGTAAGGAGACAGAACGGTGGTGGTCAGAGCAGCTCTCCTCCTGGTTTTGAAAAAGGCAGCCAAAAGCCATCTTTTGATATTTCAACACCTGTTAGTTTTTTAATTGGATGGAAGTTACAGGTTAAAAGTGAACACTACACAGAATGAAGATTCCTAAACAGAACTCTTCTCTCACAATAAGCTATGTGTGTAGTCACGTCCCCAAAATCATCCCAGAGCTATTCTTCGCTGTTGTTCTAGAAAGCAGAGAGCCCCCTCCCCCATCAACCAGAACGTGAAGGGAAGGGGCTGTGGCTTAGTGGTATAGCATCTGCTTTGCATGCAGAAGGTCCCAGGTTCAATCCCCAGCATCTCCAGTTAAAGGGACTAGGCAGGTCGGTGATGTGAAAGACCTCTGCCTGAGACCCTGGAGAGCCGCTGCTGGTTTGAGTAGACAAGACTGACGTTGATGGACCGAGGGTCTGACTCAGTATAAGGCAGCTTCATGTGTGTTTGGGGTGGGGCTGTGGCTCAGTGGTAGAGCATCTGCTTGGAATGCAGAAGGTCCCAGGTTCATCTCTCCTCCATTTACACCATTCATCTCTCCTCCATTTTATCCTCAGAACAACCCTGTGAGGTAGGTAAGGCTGAGAATGTGTGACTGACCCAAGATCACCCAGCAAGCTTCCTTGGCAGAGCATGGATTTGAACATGGGAGGGGCTGTGGCTCAGTGGCAGAGCATCTGCTTGGCATGAAGAAGGTCCCAGGTTCAATCTTCTCCAGTTAAAGGGACTAGGAAAGTAGGTGATGTGAAAGACCTCTGCCCGAGACCCTGGAGAGCCGTTGCTGGTCTGAGTAGACAATACTGACTTTAATGGACCAAGGGTCTGATTCAGTACAAGGCAACTTCATGTATTCACGTAAATGGCAGCGGTACTCACTCTGAGGCTCATGGAGAGCCACACGTGCAATTCCCAACAACCGAAAGAGCCACATGACTACTGTAATCCCTGTACCCCACTCAACCCAACACACTTATACAATAGTATTACAGATATAGATACTCAAATGTACAACTCTTTTTTCTTCATCAAGTTACCTAATGTCTCATGAGTGTTGAACTTTACGCCAGCCCTTCTGGAGTGAAGAGAAGGACTTGCCAGTCAGGCTTGTGACACAAAACACGTGCCAACTTTCAAGTTTTCCAGAATACTTTATTAGGTGACAGTATGGATGAATACTTTATTAGGTGACATTATGGATGTCACAAATTAAACGCTGCCCTATCATGAAAAGTTCCTTTCAAGTGGAAATCTAGCGCTGCAGGAGAAGGAGAAGGTAGAACCTCCCTCGGTGCTTTCTACTTGCAAGGAGCTTAGTTCAATGGGTTAGAATTCCCCAGTGGTGCGGCCCATTCCACCACCTCAAGCAGCCCCGTATGTTGACCCGGCTTCACACACAGAAGCTCCACCATCTCCACAACCTTGATAACATAACCGTCACGCTGTTGAGGCTTCTCACTGCAAGCGTGTTGCGAGGGGAGGCTCCAAGTCAATGATGTTGCCCTTGAGAAAGCCATGAGGGAAGTGATTGGCACTCTGGCTTCGAGCTGCCTATATGGTTGACAACTGGCTTGGAGAAAAACATCCTGCCCTTTTAACAGAGGTGCAATATGTGGCAATGGGAGAATTTTTCCATGGCATCACATTGCCTGGCATTTGCTGCAGATAAAACTGATATTAGGTAAAGGTAGTCAGTCCCCTGTGCAAGCACCGGATCATTACTGACCCATGGGGTGATGTCACATCATGAACCTTATGTTCACGGGATGGTTTGCCATTGCCTTCCCCAGTTGCCTACACTTTACCCCCAGCAAGCTGGGTACTCATTTTACCAACCTCAGAAGGATGAATGGCTGAGTCAACTTTGAACCGACTTCCGTCAGGATCGAACTCGCGTAATAAGCAGAGCTTGGACTGCAGTACTGCAGGTTACCACTCTGTGCCACGGGGCTCCTGAGTCAAACTACTGCACTTCTGTTAAAGAGACAGGGCAGTTTTCTCCAAGCCAACTGACAACCCGCGCTGCACAATCTGAGCCAACCAGAAAAGATCTGAGCAGGCACCTATGGAAGGGAAGCCAGCCCACCCTTCACTTCCATCTCTGCTTTTTTGCTCTATCTCCAGCACGAGACAGTGAGCAAGATGGCCCAGAAGCCCAGAGAGGAGCAGGCTGGCTGTGGAGAAAAGAGACCAACACTACCATACGCACGCTGTTGCCAATTTGCTCGGGGGAGGCTGCAATGTTGGTGGTGGAGTTTACTCTCTTTTCTCTACCAGCTGCCTGGGAAAGAGCACAGAGGATATGAAGCTGGGGGCTTAGAGGTGAGCAAACCAGTAAGGCTGCTGCTGCGCCATATTTAGTTGTAGAACAGCTGGCTTACAGGAAGGGATAGAAGTGGTACTATAGCTGGGAGCATGGGGGGTAGCATATAGAAATGTGCAGTGCGCCTTCTCTGAAATCTCAGCTCTCATTAAAAAAAAGGTCAACTTCTTTTCCTTATGGAGATATAAGGGGAAACATGCAAGTGGTTTCTCATCCAATTGCTTTGCAACGGATGTGGTAGTGGAAGATGCAAAACAGCTTTGGAGTCAGCTAATCCCTGCCCTGATCAAGTTATTTCTTCTTTCTTAGCTGCCCTGCTCTATAACACTGTCTCTTGCCTGCTTTCTCTCCCCTTTAATGTCAGCAGCGGGCAGGAAAATCTGAGTGACATCTATACTATTTTAAAATTGTATCCTATGTTTGCAGTGGGGAATTTGTTTCAGGAGCAGGTGGGGCCACGGTGGGGAACAGGTAAATTAATACCCAGTCAGTGCCAGCCTTTGTGGTTAATGTTTGTGAACAAATGCGAGTGCGCGTAGAATGTCTCATTCACTGTCAAGACCTGGCCCTTGTGTGTGTGTGTGTGTGTGTGTTAAGTGCCGCCAAGTCGTTTCGGACTCATGGCGACCCTATGAATCAATATCCTCCAAGTGTCCTATCCTTAACAGCCTTGCTCAGATCTTGCAAATTGAGGGCCATGACTTCCTTTATAGAGTCAATCCATCTCTCGTTGGGTCTTCCTCTTTTCCTGCTGCCTTCAACTTTTCCTAGCATGATTGTCTTTTCCAGTGACTCTTGTCTTCTCATAATATGTCCAAAGTACGACAGCCTCAGTTTAGTCATTTTAGCTTCTAGGGTCAGTTCAGGCTTGATTTGTTCTAAAACCCACTGATTTGTTTTTTTGGCGGTCCAGGGTATCCGTAACACTCTCCTCCAACACCACATTTCAAACTAATCTACTTTCTTCCTATCAGCTTTCTTCATTGTCCAGCTCTCACACCCATACATAGTAATAGGGAATACGATGGCATGAATTAACCTGATCTTGGTTGCCAGTGACACATCCTTACACTGAAGAATCTTTTCTAGCTCTTTCATGGCTGCCCTTCTCAATCTCAATCTCCTTCTGATTTCTTGGCTGCAGTCTCTCTTTTGGTTGATGAAGGAACCAAGGAATAGAAAGTCAACAATTTCAATTTCCTCATTGTCAACCTTAGTTGTGTAATTCTCCTGGCCCTTACCTCCCGCAAAATCTGTGATGAGGATAGAAGGACCAAGCAGGCATTAAAGCCTGCTTTTCTCCAGCCCCACCACCTTTCACTACAGAAAAATAAGATCTTTGGGAACATCTAAGAAATCTAAGATGTAGATAATCCCTGGTCTGAATGCCAAGACCATGAGCAGGTGAAAGGATATACTGGGCCTTGCAGGGATTACACAATAACTATACATATATCTACCGACTTGATGTTACAGGATACATTTCAAAGCTGGAGAGAGATGCAATTCTGGAATCTCGAAGTTTAGTAATGAAAGCCCTTATTAATAGGCATCTTCTCCCCCTCCAACACAGTTTTGAATATTAATCCACACTCTTATGCTGTGCAATGTCTTGAGAGGTGCTCAAGTTAAACCAACAAAGGGCTTTCAAATTGTTTTGTTCTTTTTAAAATTGTTTTATGGTTAAATCGATGATATAAGAACTCTTGATAAGAGATACAATAAAACAAATACATTTAAATATAATATAATATTAAACAATATCTGGATTAGAATTTTGAGTGCAAAAGAGTACACAGATTAAGAAAAGGATGAAGGGGGATGAAGGGGAAGTTTCTCTTTTTATTTTCAATGTATAATAATGATGTATTTTCAACAACAACGGGCTGATATGAAATATTTTGTAACTTTCGATTGTTTGTTGGAAAGTTTATATGTAACTTTATGAAAAATAAAAATAAAAAATTCAAAAAGGGGGGGGCTTTCAGTAGGATGATAAGCAAAATCACTTTGGCCTGGAAAGCAGACGATGCTGATTTTGCATACCTATGAAATCGACTCTTGTGTATTTTGTACATGGTAAGGAGCCCTGTGGCGCAGAGTGGTAAGCTGCAGTACTGCAGTCAAAAGCTCTGCTCACGACCTGAGTTCGATCCCGACGGAGGTTGGTTTCAGGGTTGACTCAGCCTTCCCTCCTTCCGAGGTTGGTAAAATGAGTACCCAGCTTGCTGGGGGTAAAGTGTAGACAACTGGGAAAGGCAATGGCAAACCACCCCATAAGCAAAGTCTGCTTAGTAAATATCGAGATGTGACGTCACCCCATGGGTCAGGAATGACCCGGTGCTTGAACAGGGGACTATCTTTACCTTTTTAAGCTGCTTTGGGTCCACATTGTATGAAGAAAAGTGAGTTAAAGGTGTTCAAATAAATGCACAAATAAATGCCACAGCCTCACAAATCCCCAAACCATGTTTTTAGGTGTTCTTTGTTCTTTTCAATTCAGTGAGCTGGCATTAACCTTTAAAGACATCAATGGTCCAGGACCCAACAGGTAAGGATCACCTCTTTCCAAGACTGTTTCTCCTAAGATCAGTTCAAGGCCTTTATGGGCAGCCACTCCTACGCCCAAGACAAATCTGTGACTGTGAGAAACAGGGCCTTTTCAGTGGTTGCACCTGCCTTATGAAATCAGCTCCCCATAAAAATTTAGGCACGTAATTTTTCTACTTTGTTTTCTAAAAATCTATAAGAGTTTGAAGAAAAAGAGTTGGTTTTTATATGCTGACTTTCTCTACCACTTAAGGGAGATTCAAACCGGCTTTCAATCACCTTCCCCTCCCCACAACAGACACCCTGTGAGGTGGATGAGGCTGAGAGAATGTGACTTGCCTAAGGTCACCCAGCTGGCTTCATGTGTAGGCGTGGGGAAACAAATCCAGTTCACCAGATTAGCCTCTGCCGCTCATGTGGAGGAGTGGGGAATCAAACCCGGTTCTCCAGATCAGACACCACCACTCCAAACCACTGCTCCAAACCACCTCTTAACCACTACACCACACAATTTTTAATTGTGATCTTAAAGTACAAAGGGAGTGACATTATGTTTACAGCAGGTGCTTCTGAACTTACTTCCCCCCACCCCCAGTACTGTTGTTGACTTTGATTATTCGACTTTCATCCTGCTCTTTCCCAACAAAAAACAAGCTCAGAGCGGCTAACAATACATAATACCATAAAAAACATATGACAGATGAAGCCAATATAAAACTATAAAACTTGGACTAATAATTTATCTAACGTATTTAAAAGTTGGAGTCCTAGTAATTATCCCCCTTAATAAGGGTGAGCAAGCAGCAGCAGTGATCATAATAACAGGGGACACAGCATAGCCAGCAGCGGGTAACAGCCCTGGAGGGGTCCAGCAAGGGAGGCCAACTGATGTACAACTGTCGTTGCCCTCTACCATAGGCCCAACAGAACACCTCCATCTTGCAGGCCCTGCAGAACTGAAGTCCCGCAGGACCCAGGTCTCACTCAACAGGGAGTTCCACCAGGCTGGGGCAATGGCCAAAAAAGCCCTGGCTCTGGTTGAGGACAGACGGATATGTCTTGGGCTAGGGATCACCAGTAAGTTGGTTCCAGATGAGTGCAGTGCTCTTTTTGGGGGAGGCAGTCCCACAGATACGATGGTCCCAGACTGTTTAGGGCTTTAAAGGTCAGTACCAAAACCTTAAACCTAATCCGGTACTCAATCTGGAACTAGTGCAGCTGGCGGAGAACAGATTGAATACGCGCTCTTCCATGGGGTCCCCATAAGGAGCCGCGCCACCGCATTCTGGACCAGCTGTAGTTTCCAGCGCAGTCTCCAAGGTAGCCCTATGCCCAGTGAATTACAGTAGTCTAGCCTGGAAGTGACCATTGATGCTTTATTATAAATGGCAGAATTTTTATTAGATTGCATCGTTTTATGATGATGTGAGCTGTTTTGAGCACAAAGGAAGGTGGATTCTAAAAAACAAACAAATAAATATGGACATAGTCTGGACACTGTCGTGCTCTGATATCACTTATTCACTTTATGACCTGGGAAGCTGTGTTTTTAATACTCTGCCTCACTTTACACTTTTACACAACTCCACTTCTTTATTAACTTCTCATAAGGTTGCTGGGGATAAAGGGCAGATGACTGGGGAAGGCACTGGCAAACCACCCCGTAAACAAAGTCTGCCTAATAAACGTCGGGATGTGACATCACCCCATGGGTCAGGAATGACCCGGTGCTTGCACAGGGGACCTTTATCTTTTACCTAAGGTTGTATAGCATGCTGAACGAGAGTGAGAGGACAGGACTTTTCTGATCACACACACAGGGCTGCTGAGAGGATAAAATGGAGAAAAGGAGAATGATGTAAACAGCTCTGGGTCGCCACTGAGGAGAAAGGAGGCCAGCAGAAATATCTGAAAGCCACATTAAGAAACGGCATGGCCAACTCTAGGCACACACCAAAGCAAACTTTATTTTTTTACTTCTCCCATCCTTTGAGAATCCACCTTTTGAACAGCGGTTTTTGAAATCTGAGCCTTCTAAATCTGCCATTAACTATTTAAATGTTGCAGCAAGGGGACTAGAGGTGCTCCCTAGAGGAAGCCAGCTAGCCTCAGTTTTCAGAACACAAAAACTCACAGCTTTGGAAGTATGCAGGTACTGGGAGACCATCTCTCTCTTGATGCCGATGTCCTTCTCCCTTAGAGGTTGCTGTTTCTCTTCATTTAGATTCATATCCAGCTACAGATGAAATTCAGAGAAAACACCCTCTTAACCAAAGAGTCTCATCCCTTGGACAAAGGTCACACAAGTCAAAATCTTAAGAAGGGAATATGCCGATTTCTCTATCTGATTCACTCTCTTTCTCTCTCTCTTCTCCAAATGGACTCTGCATTTAGGATTTTTTGTTTGTTGGGGGGGGGGGAACAAGTCAAACCTCAATTCAACTGAGGAAAGAATTCTGGCATCCTTGAGGCCCATTGAACCAAACAGGATATTGCCAGTAGACAAACTACAGGGTAAGGGGACATGGTTCTCAACCGAAGATAGCAACATTTTGGGCTCTGTGCTGGAAAACCTCCTTCCCCCTCTAAGGGGGGCAGCTGGGAAGTGCTGCTTGGGTCCTTCCAGTTCCCACTGTTTCGTGGCCCAACTCCATGTCCCAGAGGTCTCTGTGTTTCATATATACATCATGACGAGCCCTCATGCAGCTCGGAAAGGTGAGTATTGACTCCGTACCTCCACTGTCTGCCCCCCAATACATAATCAGGAGCTGAAACTTACCAGCATCTGTTCAAAGAGCATCAGCACATCCTCGTCCGAGATTTCCTGCAGCATCTGACCTGAGCCGGAAACATCCGAGTAGGCAGAAGAGGAATTCCTATGAGCCACGCTGGGCTTTTCTTTCTCCTTCTTTATCCTCATGCTGGTCAATCTCTCCAGCTGATTAAGAAAAAGGGAATTTAAAAAACAACACTCAACTTCCATTCATATCACTATACCCAGTTCTGTGAATGACTCCCTGTTGTGCACAACGGTCAAAGTTCAGCCACAATGGAAATGCACAGGGGGTGAAGAAGAAGGGTGACAAATGTCTATGAAAACGGACTGGGCTTGTAAGCAGCTAATAAAAGCTTGGGGAATCCACAGGCAAAGAATGATATAGAAGAATGGAGAGATAAAATGATCGACTATGCAAATATGGCCAAAATGACTTTTATGATGAATCCTACCACAAATGAGTCAATAGAACAGTTTAATGGGAAATGGCAATCATTCTATCAATATGTTAGCGGATAAATAGATAAATAAATCATAAGACACTAGAATATATATTTAGATAAATCTAACCATACTAACTTAATGAAAATGCTTGATATTAAAGGTTGAACATGTAGAATGCTTTTGAATTTATGAGACCAAAACCGTGCTTGTTTATATCAGACAGATTTTTCCTATCCCCTCCCCATTTTTCCTTTTTGTATCCCTTGATAAATAATTAAAACTTTACACACACACACACAAAAAAGAAATGCACAGGGGGTGAAGAAGAAGCGTGACGAATGTCTATTAAAATGAACTGGGCTCGTGAGCAGCTTATAAAAGCTTGGGGAATCCACAGGCAAAGAGGTGGCCCATGCAGAGTCTGCAAGCATCAGGTAATGGCTATTCTGACCCCTGTGGCTTGTGACATCTTTCTCACAGGGAGGGCTAAATGCCAGGCAGATGCCACTTTTCCTTTCCTTGAAGAGCCATGAACAGAAAATAAATAGCCCAGCTTCCCAAGGAATCACAGAGACCAAGAATTTTCGGTCCAGAGAAGGCCCAGGTCGGCAGCAAGGAAGAAACGTGACCATACAGAGATCAGCCTTTGCAGAAAGGTGACAGGCAGACTGCCAGTTTAGCCAATGGTGGCACAAAGGAGGAAAGCAGACGCGGCCACATGCCCCAGCATAGAGATGCAACTGGAACCCTCCCCTGCACCCCAGAAATACTTCAGTACAAGGCAATATATGTCCATGGCAAGCTGGAAGGAGTGGTTCAAATCAGAAGCAAGCAATACAGGTAAAGAGGAGACAGCATAGAGAACTCATTGTGAAGAAAGACAAGGACAGAGAATATGTGAGAAAATAAATTAAGAATCATCCTTACCTCATCTGCCATCACCCGCTTCAGATTCTGTGATTGGGGAGAAAGGAGACGCAAATCAGTGACACAAGAAAAATTCAAGAGTGGAAAGAGAAAGGGGTGGGGGGGTTTAACAGAAAGCGGCTGCTACTGATCTTCACCTTGACAAAACAGCAAAATCAGCACCTCCCAATGCTACACTCATGTTCATGAGATCTGATGCAGGAATCGAGACCCAAAAGGTGCTTTCGAACTAGAATAGTTCAGACCAGCCTGCAGTCCAAACAGAAGCCAGCAAAAGGCTAGGACCCTGAGGGTTCATCAATTTAATATAAAAGCATTTATGATGGCAACTACAAAGAGTGTTTTGAGAGCTAGAAATCTCCCTAGGGCAGATGAATGAGCTAAACCATAGAGACCAACATGAAGGAAAGGCCCTGAATGACACCAGGGGTGCGCAAAACAAACAATCGGGAAAATTCCGATTTGGGTACATTGTACCAGAAAATTTTCAGGACTCCCAAATTTTCCCAAATACTCAAATTGGCAGGTCCCCCCCCCCCCCGGATTTTTCTCAGGAATCTGAAAAAATTCAGCTCCATTATAGCCTATGGGGAATCTTTCCAGGGCTCCGGCAGGGTATGTGTGTAGTTTTTTAAGGTTAGGACACCAAATTTGCAGCATAGCTGCTTGTGATTCTCATTACAAGAACCCCCAAGTTTGGTAAAGATTGGGTAAGGGAGTCCAATTTTATGGGCTCCCAAATGGAGGAAAAATGAAAGAAAAAACGAGGTGGACTTGAGCGGGAGGGAAAATCTTCCTCTTCCTCCCACCGGGCCCAACTAGGCCCTGCTTCCCCCCTAAGATCAGCTTTTCCCTCTCTCCCAGCAGAAATTCTTCAGCTCATCATTTCCTCCCCTCCCCACCACTCTGCACCCCCGCCCCCGGTCTAGCCTCCCTGCACCTGCTGATGGTCCAGTGGAAGGACAACGCCAGGACAGTGGGACAGCCGGGGGCAAATCTAGTGTCCAAATGGCAATTTGGAGCTTGGCATAAAGGATGGGTGACATAAAGAATGGGCTGCTGTTCCCTTTGCCCCAGGGGACAGCCAAAGGCGGACAAGATTTGTACAGCCACCCAAGACTACTTTATGGAGCAGCAGACTATGCCAGCAGAAATTGTTTAGGTCTTGGGGGGGGTTAGAGGTACCCATCTCAAATTTAGGGAGGGCTGCACCAGCTATACACGTAGGGAGGGGCTGTGGCTCAGTGGCAGAGCATCTGCTTGGCATGCAGAAGATCCCAGGTTCAATCCCCGGCATCTCCAGTTAAAGGGACCAGGCAAGTAGGTGATGTGAAAGACCTCAGCCTGAGACCCTGGAGAGCCGCTGCCGATCTGAGACCCTGGAGAGCCGCTGCCAGTAGACAATACTGACTTTGATGGACCAAGGGTCTGGTTCAGTAGAAGGCAGCTTCATATGTCTCTCTTTATATCGAATGGCTGAGTACTCCACGCATTGAAAGCAAGCAACGGAGATACTGGCTCCGCTGAGGATTTCATATCACAGTCCAAAGGTATTAAGGCTCCCACACCAGCCACCTAGAGTAATAACTGACCAGTCCCTTCCATGCCGGCGTTTGTGCTCGCACTTTAACTTTGCTCTTGATGTAGAAATTGTATACATACTCATGTGGCGAATCTGTGATTCATAACTGGAACTTGTTCTGGGAAACCCAAAAACTGCCCTAAATGTGACACTTAATAATTCTGCTCCAATGAACGCTCACCCTTTCAGGAGCCAGCCATCATGACCATGCCAAGGAAGTGACCCCCAGGTCACTGAACTGAAACATTTTAATCTACGTTCTTAGTTGTGCAAAGTCCTTAGGCTAGGTGGCAGCGTTGTAGGATCCACCAAAATCATACAAGTTCCCTTGAGAGTACGGTAGCCTTGGCCTTGCAAATATTTAAAAATGACCCACCCGTTCCCTATGAGTCACAAGGGAATGAATGTGAGAGATTGGCCTGGCAAGCAACGCCTATGAAATGAAGTGTGATTCACTCCAGGTGCATAAAAGGCTTCCAAACTGGCACGGACGCGCCAGCCCCTCTTCACAATATAACACACCCCTCCTCAAGGTTTATTCCCTCTAATCTTACAAGATAACTTTCAATCTAGTAGGCTTAGGGTGGTTTTTAAGCTCCCTTCAAAAACCGGGTCTTTCCCCTCAAACTCTTCTGGACTTCCGGTAACTGAGCTGGTCCCAGCACACGTCCCTTGAGAACGCTCCCAAGGGAATCCAAGAAACGCTTTGATTTGGAGTGCTTTTAGCACACCAACCCGGTTCTAAATAGTGGACCGGGGCGCAGGAATTCCTCTGCAGCCCGAAGAAAGCAGTGTGACTCCCACACTCTCCTAGGGAGCTTTTTTTAGTCCCCCGGAGGTGTGGATGTTTGTCCCTGCTGGCATCGAGGGGAGAAAACATCGCCGCAAGCGTTTCTTTGGCATTAGGCTCGGACCTCCATTACCTATAACCAACTTATGAACTGTTTAAAGAAGAAAAACCTCACCCTCTGAAATCTGAGTAACAAGAATTCTTTTGATCTTACCGGGAAAGGAAAGCTGAACCGATTGATAGAATTAACTGGGAACTCCGCGTTCTCCCTCCCCCCCCATCGTACAAGAACTTTCTTATTTGGATAAAATATCAGATAAAACAGAAAGGACCTTATCAAGTAGATCTATGGGTAGACTAAACAACTGAATTCTTTGAAGGACAGGGCAATTACCAATCAGCTTCCGTGACGTTTGAGGGGAAAGGAGAAATAAAACCCTCCTACCCCTTGGTCACGCTGCCTTTTCCGGGTCGGGAAGGTCCTCCAGCCATGTTTCAAGGTTCATTTTGAAGTACCGGAAGACCTCTACTAGCACTATTATATTCCAAGACATACCAGGGAGACGGGAAGGATTGAGGTCCGCAGGACCGGAAGTGATTCCCCTCGGTGTATCAACTAAAAGGTTCGACTCTAAAAACTACTGAAAGGGGACGACAGAAGGTCCGCGGCTCTATAGTTTTGATTGATTGACTTCCTACTTCCTGCCTGCTTGCCAACCTAGAGTGTCTAGAAAACTCGATGGTACTTCAAATTTTATAAGCCTTTTTTTAAGCTGATTTGGAGGATTTGTGCTTAAATATTTAAGCGATTTTGCTCAGCATAAGATTTTAAACTACCCACATTCTGGAAACAACATTTTTCAAGACCTGTCAAAACTGTTTAAATTTAAAGTTTTTTGCATGAAGTAAATATGGAAAAGAAAATCCAACATATGTTTGCTATACAAAGTGAGACAACTGCAAAACAACATGAACAGCTGTCAAAACAAGAGCAGATGTCAAAACAGATAGAACAAATGACCGCCATGCTGAACATTTTTACCGTCAATTATTCAAAAAATGAATAAGACAACAGAAGGCCTTAAAGATGTCCCTCTAGCTGACAAGAAAGATGAAGAACAGAAGAATTTTGCAGAGGAAATGGAGATTGACAACAAACAAATTGCAATAACCCAGCTGGCAACAATGGATCTGGAAGTGAGTGACTTAGACCTCTGTTTCTTCAATCTGCCGGACGACCTTTTCAATACCTGCTTGGAGGACTTAATGAGTAGAGAAATTGGAGCTATCAAGATCCTTCTCTTTGAATTTGGGATGGAAGATACTGCAACGTGGATATACAATGAAGGGTCATCTATCTGTGGAAGAGACTATACCAACAACCTCCAAGGGTGTTCTTCGATGCTTACTATTAATGGAGAAAAGAAGGAAATGTTGGAAATTCTGAGCTAAGGGACTAATTTAAAAGAGTTCAGATTCTCTTGTGGAAAGGATTAAAAGGAATTGGTTAAAAGGATTGGCTTTAATGGAAATAGAATCATATATGTTAATTTACTACAATCATAATATGTTTTAAATGAGTTTAGGGAGAAATGAAGGACTTACAGAATAATTAATTTTTAATGGAAATGGAGGGAGGTGTAGGGGAAGTTAATATACCATTGATTACATATAAATATCTTCAATAATGGTTCCTTTTTTATCTTTTATTGTTTTGTCAATTGTTAAACTATGTGTTTAATGTTTTTGGAAAAATTTAATTCTTAATGGGACCATTTAAAGGATATTTTTAATCTAATCCCTTATCTACACTTTTTATTAATTTTATATTAGGTAGTGATTTAATAATGTTAGATAGGATAAGACTATATTAATTAAAATAGTATTGGGATTAGTTCCGTTTGCAAAAGTTTATACAATTTATTTTTAGATGGAAGAGGGAGAGGGGGAAGTCAATTTGTGGTTAATTTAGCAATATTATTTGACTTTTTAGTATTATTGGGATTTTTTAACATTGGATAAGTGTATTACATGTTAACATTTTAAATCAAGAAAATAAAAAAAATATTTTTTAAAAAAACCTCTTCTGGACCTAGGAGCGGAGCATGCAAGAGCAGACATTAAGCAGAGGGTAACTGGTATAGAGGGACAATTGGACATCGTGGCTGCTTCAGGCTTTATTTCATCTGAAAATGTAAGATATATAGCAGCCCCGGCAGCCTATTTACATTTTCTGGAATCCAATAGGGCCAGAAGGGCGTTTACGTTAGCCAGAAGAAATACCTTCTGCTGTATTGGAGGGAAAATATAAGAAAATACCATATGAACAGAGATTATGTGCATGCCAACAAAGAAAAATTGATTCGACTGAGCACTAAGTTTTCCTTAGTGAAACTATTGGGCCATTGCTGGAAAGGTTCCCCGGGGAGATCCAATAAAATTAGACCTGAATATCTTCTCTCAGATAAGAATAATCAAATGACACGGTTGGTTGCTTGATTTTGTACCCAGATTTGTAATTTTAGAAAAAGTGAAGAGGGCATTTTAATATAAAGAGTGGTAGAGATTTAAAGTTTCTGGGTAGGATTTAATTTTTAGTATTTGCTAAGGAAAATTTCAAATTGTTAATTTGTTTACAGATTATGTTTATCCTGCAGTTTGTGTTTGGTACAGTGAGGGGAAAAAGTATTTGATCCCCTGCTGAATTTGCCCGTTTGCCCTCTGACAAAGAAATGTCCAGTCCATAATTTTAATGGTAGGTCTATTGTAGCTGTGAGAGACAGAATAACAACAGGAAAAACCCCAGAAACCCAGAAGACAAAAGTCAGAGATTGATGTGCATTATAATGAGTGAAATAAGTATTTGATCCCTTTGCAAAAGATGACTTAGTACTTGGTGGAAAAACCCTTGTTGGCAATTACAGAGGTCAGACGTTTCTTGTAGTTGGCCACCAGGTTTGCACACATCTCAGGAGGTATTTGTCCCACTCCTCTTTGCAGATCCTCTCCAAGTCAGTAAGATTTCGAGGCTGATGTGTAGCTACTAGAACCTTTACCTCCCTCCACAGATTTTCGATGGGATGATAATAACATACCCTATTAGCCTAAAAGGGGATCTCAAGCTAAAAGCCAGAGTTGTGCTAAGGGGTTGCCCTGCCTGTTCTCAGGTGCAAGCGTCTCAACTTGCTTGCCTCTAACATTTGGGAAATTTGGGGAAACATAAGAAGAGTTGGTTTTTATATGCCAATTTTCTCTACCTTTTTCAGAAGGAGTATCAAACCTTTTTTAAAAAGGAGAATCAAACCAGCTTACAATCTCCTTCCCTTCCTCCCCCCACCACAGACACCTTGACAGCCAGCGTGGTGTAGTGGTTAAAAGTGGTGGTTGGAAGTGGTGGACTCTGATCTGGAGAACTGAGTTTGATTCTCCTCTCCTCCACATGAGCAGCAGAGGCTAATCTGGTGAACTGGATTTGTTTCCCCACTCCTCCACACGAAGCCAGCTGGGTGACCTTGGGCTAGTCACACTCTCTCAGCCCCACCTACCTCACAAGGTGTCTGTTGTGGGGAGGGGAAGGGAAGGTGACTGCAAGCCGATTTGATTCTCCCTTAAGTGGCAGAGAAAGTCGGCATATAAAAACCAACTCTTCTTGTGAGGCAGGTAAGGCTGAGAGAGCTCTAAAAGAACTGTGACTAGCCCAATGTCACCCAGCTGGCTTCATGTGTAGGAGCAGGGAATCAAACCCGGTTCTCCAGATTAGAATCCATTGCTCTTAACCACTACATCATGCTGGCTCTCCAGCTATCTGCAACTCAGAAAAATGGCCAAGGAGCTCAATCGTGCAGACTGAAGACATAGAGGCTGGGTTAACTTTCACTTGAAAGCGACTGGCATTCTTAACTGCCATATACCCCACCATGCATTATGCTCGCTCATGGCCACATTTCAGCAAAGCCATTCTGTGTCATGGGCATGCTTGACAAAACATCAGCATAAACTTGCAAAAAGCTGTATTACTGAACTGCTAGGAATGCTGGAACATAGGGCTTGACAAATCCCAGGTTCCAGGTCGCCACGCCACACAGGAATTTCATTGCGGCACCTAGTATTTTCAGCAATTATTTTATTGTAGTGTCTCTTGGCAATGCGTGTACAAAGTTCATTTCACATCACAATTATGTTTTGTTGTAGGACATAAAAATGCACGTGCATGAAATTCTTATCATTGTAGGTTTATATGTTAACTTTATACCCTTTCATGGTGGTGGACGAATTTATTTCTTAACCAGCTGCTTCTATCCTGGCTCCAATATTCACTTAAATTGAGTTTTTTTAAAACAATAATGAAATTATGAGAAACTGGGAAGGTTAGGCTAGGGTTAGAGGTCAGCATTTTTGTTGTAGGGATGACAGCCAGTGTTATTCCTATATTTATTCATGCTTGTGAGAAAGCTTGTGTCACAGGAAGCTGTGAAGAGGCTAGAATTAGGCTTTGCGGTAGCAGTAACTAGAAAAATGTGGTCACTAAAATACAAAACCCTGAAGGCTGAGAAAGCAGTCTGGTTCCTAAAGTTTTCAGCCGGCTCCTCAAGCCAAAGAAAATTTGTCAAGGCCTGCTGTAACATGCTCAGAGTTGGATCCAGCGATCTGTCAGCAGAAGAGACCCCAATTTTATACACATTCGCTCCCTTTCATTGGTCTTTTCCAACTCCCAGAAACTGATTCCTGGGGTCGCAGGACCCACTGGCCGCAATGAGATGGGAGTGAAAGCAGCCCTCTCTCTCGTCCGCAAGTGAAACCAGCTACGCTGGCTGGCGGTTTGCTTCCAGGTCTGACTGAAGGTGCCGGTTCTGCCTTTCACAACCTGTAGTCCTCACCTTGAGAGCCAAAATGGTGCAGCAGTTAAGAGTAGCAGATCTAATTGGGAGAACTGGGTTCGATTCCCCACACCTCCACATGCAGCCTGCTGGGGGGACCTTGGGCCAGTCACAGTTCTCTCAGAACTCTCTCAGTCCCACCTACCTCAAAAGGTGTCTGCTGTGGGGGTGGGAGAGAGAAGGTGACTGTAAGCTGCTTTGAGACTCCTTTCAGTAGAGAAAAATGGGGTATAAAAACCAACTCTCCTTCTTCAAAGAAATGCCCCGCTTAGCCCAGAGCTGTGTGTGCTCACTTGGGTCAGTCCAGACCACCCCTCTGACTCTCCTACCAGCACATGCTGCATGATCACCCATGGCTAAAACTCGGGCACATGGGGCTCTCTCACCAATGTTCTGCAATGTGAACCCAGCTGGGGACACACAGCTTATCTTGGGGTTCCCCTCCAGCAGCGCTTCCCCCAAATGCTGCCAGCAGATAACATAGTGTACCTACATATACTAACATAAGAAATGTATCATAAAGCTCAGTGTGTAGAATTTAATAGCTAGAAATTCATTCGTAACGATGAACGCCTATTCACTAGCTAGGCAAACAGATTTCCTATTTGCCTCTATGAGTTGGAAGCTCAAAGGTACAGAAACCTTAGGTATGAGCCTTGGGCCTTGTGCACCCCAAGAGAATTTGCCCATCCCCACCGAGCCCCCTCCTTAATGGATTTTAGAAGAGCTTTTGTTTCAGAAGGCATTCCCTTGAGTGCTACTACCAATTTTTTCCAAGGGGAACACTTCTTTTGTTATTTTTCTGAGGATTCCCCCTCCAGAAAAAAATTTCAATGGAAAAACTGGGGAATACTGAAGAAAACTTCTTGTAAACTATTTTCTTCTTTAGGAATGAGTGAAATCTTAAGCTTTTTCACATTCAAATTGTATAATCTGAGGACTTTTTCAATACTTCCAATAAAAAAATTAGGAAATTTTGGGCAGCGCAGAAAAAAACACCTCTTTTTTTCTCTTTTGGAATGAATGAAATATTTTTTAAGAAAAGGGTTTTACTCAAAATGAGCAGAGTAATTTTTTAATAGATGACAATTTTGACTATTAGATGTTGATAATTCCTGTGTATACCAGGATTAATTTTTCAGCAATTAATATGCTATGCGTTGTATTAATAGATTATTAAACAGTTCAGTGTTTTCAATGTTATAACATTTAATTTGACATCAAAATACACTGATAACATTAACAATCGTGACTGTATGGCAGTATTCCTGTCCAAATAACTGCTTTCGTTTACTACATAATTTGCCCTCTACCTGCAATTTTTAGGTTTTCCTACCTCTCAGATGGCAAAAATTAAGATATATGCACTAAGATACCATAAGATGCGGCAGTTGGCAAGTGTCTCTCAAGCCCTGGGTATATTTGCAACTTGTTGCATGCCAGCTTGAGCCCCTCTCTGAAAGGCAGGTTATAATTTTTGTGGGTCGCAGATGGACAGCCGTACACACTAAGGATATATCAGGTAAGGGGGAGGGGGGCAGAGAAGCAGGGGAAAGTACTGGACAGAACTCTACTAATATCCTAAAAAAGATTTCACAGCAGAAGAAAGGAAACTTCCTCCAGAGTGTACACAGGGTATGAGTTCCAGTCCTGAATATGGTTCTTGAAAGAAGTTAGGTTTGAGCGAGGACAGGCCTAAAAAATAAATAAATATTCCGTCACACAGGCACCAACCACTAAAAACCAGGCTTTCCACAGTGCTTGCTCTCTGGCAAAAAGGGGTACCCTAATCTCCCGACCAACATCTTTCAGCAGGGCGTTGGTCTTGGTTTCAGGAAATGTGTTCTAGTGATGAAGAAATGCTGTTTACTTGTCTCTACAGCAACCTGATCGAGGTTTCCACCCATGCTGAGCTAGAGCTGGCCTTTCTGCCAAGGGGAAGCTGGACCGGTGTCTCGGAATCTGGAGCAGTTTGTGGGCGTGCCGAGTGCTCGCTCACACTCTCTCTCTCTCTCTTGGGCCAGGACCAAACCCTTGCAAGCAGGAGGAAGAAAGGTTGCTACTGCGAGAGGCAGAGCAAGCCAAAGTGCAACACCAGGCGAGGTCTTGCAACCACCAGGCCTGTTAAAAAAGCCTGGCTGCAGAATAGTGTCAGTTCACACTCTGGATTGGAAAGCTCTGCCAACAACTTTGAGAATTAAATAAAGCCAGACTCAGCATTATCGTAACAAGGTAACTTTGCTTCCCTCATGACGGATACTGTTTTCAGATGACAACAATGGGGGTTACCGCACTTTGTATTCCCAGCGATGTATTAAGAGTTTGAAAATGTTGTAAAAAACACCGCTTTAAAAGGGTTTTTGGATACCACGGCTTATAAATGGTTGGAAGACATCTTCACAGCTAAAGGGGCCAAACAAAGTGCGAACAGCATTTTTTATAACATTTTCAAACTCTTAATACCTCGCTGGGAATACATAGAAAGTGCGAACAGTTTTTTTTATAACGTTTTCAAACTCTTAATACATCGCTGGGAATACAAGTGCGGTAACCCCCTAAAACAGCCTGGCACTGGTGAAGAGAAAGGATGTTATTTTAAATTGGTTTTACAAAATCCATACCCTGACCTTCTGCTCCCTGAAAGGCCACCAAGGCAGCTAACAAATTAGAAACATACATAATAAAAGCGCATCTTAAAAACCAACAAAAATACATCATTAAAACAATTAAAATACATACCCACACAAACATAAAAACAACACTTAAAACTGGGCAGGAAGACAAGACAAGGAAGTTTTTCCTTGCTGGCAGAAGATGGCAACAGAAGAGGACAGGCGAGCCTCTCTGAGAAGAGTCCCAGTGTTTTTGTGCCACCACAGAGAAGGCCCTCGCCCAGGTTGCCGCCCGCCTAATCTCAGAAGGCAGGGACTCCTTGGAAGATGGCCACAGGTCCACCTGCTGACTTCAAGACATGTGGAAGCAGCTAACCTTTTAACTCAAGACTATCCCTACTTTTTCAATGTATTTTGTTCACAATGCTGTAGTTACTTGTTCATTAATCATGGAGTGTACTTTCTTTCACACAATTGGCCTCGAAACACAAGACCATGTGCTCGTGCTTTGAGCCAGCGAGGATACCACAGCCATCCACAACCACTATTCTCAGACAAACCTGGATTTCAACCCCTGTAAAATATAAACGTTCTCTGGAAAGGGGCAAGAAAAACCCACACTTTTATGCCACTAGGGCAAATGTAGCAAGGCTGTTGAAAGGCCTTGACGGAAAATTCAGAGGGCTGACTGTGTTAATCTGTGGTAGCAAAATAGAACCAAAGTCCAGAGCTCCCATCTCCAGGATCAGACACAGTGAGCTCTGATCCATGAAATCTCATACTGAAATAAATACTGTTAGCTTTTCAGGTACCACTTAATGAACATGTCTATTACATAATCTTGACTGTATAGGTTTAAGCAACATGAAGGCTTCAGATCACTCAGAAAAAAAGTTCTGCTAATTTAAATAGTTTGTTTCTTAACTATTACCTTCCCCGACTATTTTTGTCTGGCTCCACCTCTGACACACCGAGGCCTCACAGATGACACACACAGAGACTCACTTTACACGCAGCAAAGTTTGCCCCATAGGGAATATTTTATCGGGCTTATGTCTCTTGCGTGAATTACAGTCTGTAACTTTTCAAGTAACACGAAATGCTTCTCCAGCAGATTATTCATTTTATTGTTGCACTGGTGCTAGGGAATAGGCCTGAGCACAAGTAGGCAGGACAGAAAAGCAGGTGCATTTTTACCTGTACAGGGCTGGCACACTGGCTAACTCCCAGGTAATATCCAAGAATGCCACTGCATAGGCGGTGGCAGCTTCTGTTCTGCATTTCATTACAGCGTCATTTGTAAGCAAGGGCGGAAAAAGGGCTGCTTGCTCCTTTCACCCTGAAGCTGTCTCTCCCTAGCAGAAGAACACGGCTTCTCCCACCAACCCCCCCAGTTTGAACTGATAGCATATGCAAGTATGAGGGACTGACCTGGTGCCTACTGAATTCGGCTGCCATTAAAAGCTGACTTTAAGAAATAGTTGCTGCTAATTTACTTAGTGCCTGGTTTAATTTACTTTTGTAACTGCAGGCTGACTAGTGTTCCAGGATTCAGGCCAAAAAGAACAACTGTTCAGCGGATCATTCATTTTTTTTTAGAAACCTTGGCTAACATTGTCCACTGTAGTTTTTAAACATTTACATCACTGTTTCACAATAACAATTAAGTAACTGGTTTCTGTAATTAAAGTATCAAAGCACTGTTGATTATCTTTTCTATTCGAACAGAGTTAAACGCTTTACCAATATTTGACTATCAATGAACCAAATCTTCTGTGGTCATTATTCAAGCAGTCAACTTTGCTCCAACTGTCTACAAAGCAAGGTTCTGCTAACATACCTGCCTTCTTTGACCTCAGGTAAGCTGTTATATGGGATACCCAATTCACTCACAGAAGCTACAGGGCACAGAAACCCTAAACGAAGAGCCTAAATTAACTGCACACGGGGAAATTATTTTAATTTCCTTTGTGCACTGGTATTTGTGCAGCCACGAGTAACTGTAGTGATACTAATCTGCCAGGGGAATTTTTAAACTTCTAAAACTGTCCCCTACCCTGACCTGGAGAGCCTAGGCCAGCCTTATCTCATCAGATCTCGGAAGCTAAGCAAGGTCGTCCCTGGTTAGTATTTGGATGGAAGACCACCAAGGAAGCCCAGGGTCGCTACCCAGAGGCAGGCAATGGGAAACCACGTCTAAACATCTCTTGCCTTGAAAACCCTACAGGGTCGCCATAAATTCACTGTAACTTGGCAGAAAAAAAGAAACTGTACCCAATAGCAAAAACCTCTTACAGTGTTTCAAGCAGACACCCACAGCCATGTGTTTTACGGCAGGCCAGAAATCTAGACCTCCTCCTGGCTAGCAAGTGCATTCGATTAGCTAACATGCTGTGAAAGGCCTTTGTCTGCATTGACAATGACTCAGTTCTCGGGTTGGCTTAAGTGAGTCGTTTTATGCAATTCTTCTTCCATTCTGATGTAAGAGTTTTTAAAAGTCAGGGCGAAGTACAGACAGCACATCCCGAAGCAGCTCATGAGAACAGTACAAGAATAATGACCTCTCCATCTCTTTATAAATGCTTCTTGCCTACTCGGCAGAGAGTGGCACCACTAAAACAGCAACCTGCCAAAGAACCTCCCCACCTAAGTAAGAAGTGCAATAATTTTCTAGAATAGTAGAATGTATAGATTGTTAGAGAATCGCTCCAAAGTTCAGCTGATAAATATCTTGTCATAGCTATGTAAAAGTATGTATGTTGTGTGTTTTGTTTTATGTTGTGTTGAAAATAAAAAAATATTATTTTTTTAAAAAAAGCAGAAAGAGCGAAAAGGGAGCTGTTGAGCTCTTTGCCCTCAGACATCACCCCAGCCTGCCCCAGGACTCCATATCTATGGCAGGCACACACTTGTCACTTCTTGTGGTTTGAAGCACAGGAAACAGCCGCCAGCCACAAACCTAGAACTAACGGAACAGGCTGCAGTGACGAAATACCTCTCCACCGAGAGGCAAACCTCCTCGATGCCACTGCACAGAAGCCGTGTGGCCTGTTAAGCTGATGTGGGACAGAAAAATCAAGAAGCGGCTGATGAAGAGCTCAGTGGGTTGCCTAGCCCAAGAGCTGAGGTGTCGAGGGACACCTAACCCCAACCTAACCCATCCTCCCCCAAACCATTAAAAAAAAAATCCTAATACTACAAAGCAAGGTCAGGCGACAACAGTAAATCAGTCCGGCTTCTTGAGTGGCAGACAATGTGTCCCCTGAAAAGGTAGGACAGACTGACCCAGAGAAGCAGGGGGGCATGGATAAAACTTTGTTTTTGATCTTCTAAATATCCCAGGAATTCCACAACCATAATGAGGTCAATGGCCCTGTGGTGTTTCAAGGAATTCCCTAAGAGTATTGGGGACAATTTTACCACAATTGCACACAGGTGAAACAGACAAACTAAACAGGCAATGTTGACACAAAGCTAGATTTTTACAATTCCCGTTTCTTTTCTCTCCAGTTTTTTGCTGATGTGCTATTCCCATATTGTCAAATCTGTTGATTTTTTTTTTTTTTTACATTAGCAACTGGTGACATGAGACTGTGCCCCCAGAAGTGCTTCTGTTGCTATGACCTACTCTGGGTCTTATTTGATTCCCCACAATGGATTAGTAAAATACACTTTTGGTTTCAGCAAGAGCTGTGAAGCAACCCTGACGACCAGGAACCAAGAGATGTGAGGAAAAACCACTTGACAGGTTAACAGAGAGATCCATCATTCCCACACGAGAGCAGCATTTTCTGGGGTAGGAAATAAAGCAGGTGCCTTTTCTGATAGTGGAGGCCCCTGGCTGCTGTCAGAAGTTACAAAATCAGTCCCAAGGAGTCCTAAATAAGTGCCTTCGGAAAGCTGTGACTCGCCAGCTGATCCAATGGCCATTCTTAATCAGTCTAGAACATCCATTTTAAATGGGGGCGGGGACCTAATATCACAGAAAGACTCGCCACTCTCACGTATCTGCATTCTGGCAGGCGCTCCTGACAGTAAGGGAAACAGCACAACTGTGATCAAGGCAAGTGCATCCACAGCCGCCTTCAGGCGGCAAGCGCCAGGTGAAGACCTTTTCCCACAAAAGAATGAGATGCATAGTTGCAGGCAGCTCTGCAAACCACGTATACTCTATTTGCTACCTAAACCAACACCTTAAAAGAATCAGCCGCCGCCTTAAACACACAGTTTAAAATCCAAAATGCCGCACTGAGAACAGACCCGCCATAACGTGATAAACCCTCACAAAAGCAGCAAGACAGAAACATCATGGCTTGAGAAGTCTCCCAAAGTCAACCCATGGCTTAAACATAAGGAAAATTTAGCAAGTTAAATTATGCCCACCTGATTGTGTGTGTGTGTGTGTGTGTGTGCGCGCGCGTGCGCGCACGTTCAAGTCACAGCTGACTTATGGTGGCCCTTTAGAGTTTTCAAAGCAAAAGACATTTGGAGGTAGTTCACCACTGCCCCCGCCCCTAAATGTGGGCTGAGAGAGTTCTGAGATAACTGATAGGCCCAAGGTTACCCAGCAGACTTCACATGGAGGAGTGGGGAATCCAACCTGGTTCTCCAGACTAGAGTACGCCGCTCTTAACCACTACACCATGCTGGCTCTCATCACCTGATTCTACCTTTGCTATAAAAAACAACAACAACAAAGCATTCAAATAATAATCATTCCTTGACACGACTTTGCTAACTGAAGTTATTACTTTTCTGTATTATTTACTTAGTTTTATTATTTTTTTAAATATATTTCACATTGCTGCAAAACAAGACATAATTCAAACAAAAACACTAAAAAAAATACCAACTCAAAACACCCGGGTAAATCACTAACTCTACATGGAGAAATCTCAACAAGACTGGTCCCAAGCAAACAGATATAGCGAGGGGATTCCATAAAGAGGAGGCCACTACCGGAAAGGCCCTTTTCCTGGTTATGGCTGATTTGACCTCCAGTAGTGCAGGCAGATGGAGTGGGCCCTCGGGCAAAGTTCTTCACGGACAGGCAGGTGCGCACTGGAATAAGCGGCGCTTCAGGTACCCTGGCCCCAATCCATTTACAACTTCAAAGGCAATGATCAGCATGAGTAAATACACAGCTGGTGCCACCGGCGTAAAACTGGCAAAGAATGATCTCTATCATGAATGCCAGCCAGCATTTTTGCATTATCTGAAACTTCTGGGCCCTTTACCAAGGAAGCCCCACACCGAGCACACTGCAGGTATTGAATACAAAGCCTTTATTGGCGTTAGCAATACAAACAGTAAAGGTCCCCTGTGCAAGCACCAGGTCATTCCTGACCCATGGGGTGATGCCACATCCCGACATTTACTAGGCAGACTTTGTTTACAGGGTGGTTTTCCAGTGCCTTCCCCAGTCATCTTCCCTTTACCCCCAGCATGCTGGGTACTCATTTTACCGACCTCGGAAGGATGGAAGGCTGAGTCAACCTTGAGCTGGCTACCTGAAACTGACTCCCATCGGGATTGAACTCAGGTAGTGATCAGAGCTTGAACTTCAGTATTGCAGCTTACCACTCTGCGCCACGGGGCTCACACAAACCGCAGCGACTGCATAAACATAAAGCACAATTTATGATCACCTCCATAAAATTTAACCCTAAAACTGTTTTAAGTGCAATAAGTAGTTTACTCACTTCAGAGCCCTGAGATCGCCTCATGAATTACACCAACTTTCACACACTTTAATTGCCCTCTGTAAGAATCTTGCCACAACATCAATTATTAGTGGATCCTGTGCGTTCATAAGGAGAGTGGCCTTAATACTTATGGGTAACCATTCTCTGTCCACAAATATTGGGTCTAGTAATTGGAGCCGACCTCTGACATACAGTAGACAGTAGAATAGGATGTGGGAGACTGATTCAGTTTCACCCTCCCCACATGGACAAACCCTATCTGCATAGAGGAATTTACTAAATCTCCCATGTAGCATAGCAGATGGGAGAACATTTAGTCTAGCAAGCATATAGGCTCTTCTTTGGTTAGGGTCGGTTAGGCACGTGAAATATTGAAGTATAGAGTGACTGCTGGGGGAAGGCTCCCAGCAGAGTGGTGAACATCTACTAGATGCTAATCTCCTAAGGGCCAGCACTGCAGGTATGTGAACTGGATGCAGCCAGAGCATAGATCATCATGACCAAACCTTGCTTTTCCATGGAGGGCCACAGTGAGCATTTAAAGCACCGCTGATAAAATAAGAAATCTTTTGTTTCCACAAGTCATTGCTTTCGTCTTCTTGATGTTCAGCTGTAATCGTGCTTTGGCACTTTCTGTTTTAACTTTCATCAGTAGTTGTTTCAAATTTTGTTATTTTATGCCAGCAATGTGATGTCATCTGCATATCTCAAATTGTTAATGTTCCTTCCACCAATTTTCACTCTACCTTCAACTAAATCTAATCTAGTTTTCCTTATGAAATGTTCTGCATACATATTGAACAGAAAGGGAGATAAAATACATCCTTGTCTGACATCTTCGCCAATTGGAAACCACTCTGGTTCTCCGTATTCTGTCCTAACAGTAGGCCTCTTGTCCAGAGTATAGGCTGCACATCAGATTTACTCAGATGAGAAGGCGAGCTGGGTACCATCTACCTATTGGGCATTCTTTACTCCAAATCCTTAGATTTTCTCACCCAACTGTTTCATGATGTTGAAAAGCATAGGAGACCAAAGGGAATGTGGAGGGAGACCTTAATATAAATAGCACAGAGCTGAATAGTTATCTCCCAAGCATCACTTTCTGGTACACTCATCCCAATGCAATGATCCAGAAGTATATGGTGGTCGGCAGAATCAAAAACTACTCAGAGATCACAGTGAATCAAACAGTGTCATACTCCTGTTTCTTTCCTAGTAAAGTGTGTCAGTTCCAAAACCAGGCCTGAATCCAAACTGAAATGGGTCTACAATATCTGTTTCATCCAAAGAAATCTGGAGTTGCCCCGGCCACCACTGCTTGCACACTTTGCCCAAAATGGGAATATTTGCCACAGCTCTTTGAGCTTGAGGGGCTACTTTCCAAAATGGGTTTCCTCTTTCAAGGTAACTGACCCACTCCTTTAAGAAAGTGTTTACGGTCTCCTGGCCCCACTCTGATAATTACCTCTGGCTCAGGTTAATATGCCATAGTGGATACGGGCATGAAGGATATGGACAAAGGAGGGCAACGACCTCCAGGTGACTTCTCCACATCAATAACTGAAACTGCATTCCTACAGATTTTGGCTGTGAGGGAAACATTTAACTCAGTGGAACAACTCAGCCGGAAAGCCTTGGGCAGATGCATCAGTGATGGAAAAGTGAACGCACTTCACCACAAAGTAGGTTTCAAAATGGGCTTTAATGTGTTCAGTTGGATTCATCTCAAATCTTCTTCCACTTGCTCTCTAGCCAGCTAATGACCTTTTTCATTAACCTGTACTCTTCTGGGCTGAATGAGCTCTACAGAACCAAAGAGGCTGCTTTGAAGCAACCCATCTCAGAGTTCCAAAGGTCAACTAAGGCTGTGACAGTAGCAGACTCCCCCAAAGTGCCATGAGGAATCCTTTTGGCTCAATTAGCCTACAAGGGTAAAGAGGAGGTTGAGGGGGGACATGACTGCTCTCTTTAAGTATTTGACGGGCTGTCACTTAGCTGTTCCTGTTGGCAGCAGAGGATAGGACTTGAAATCACGGGTTTAAATTGTGGGTAGAAAGGTACAGGCTGGATATTAGGGGAAATTTTTTTTACAGTAAGAGTTGTTCGACAGTGGAATCAGCTACCTAGGGAGGGGGTGAGCTCCCCCTCCCTGGCAGTCTTTAAGCAGAGGCTGCACAAACACTTGTCAGGGATGCTCTAGGCTGATCCTGCATTAAGCAGGGGGCTGGACTAGATGCCCTGCATGGCCCCTTCCAATTTAATAATTCTATTATTTCAAGAGGGCAAGCAGGGGCCTGAATCTTTCTTGGCTTCTTTTGTAATGTTCTCAGAGGCCTGTCCTATTCCCCTGCGTCTACCAGACCCCTCTACTCTGTTTCTTTGCCTAGCAACCTTTGGGCAAGTCTCATCCCTGGATGCATCACAGTTGGCCATGTCTGAAAGACCAGCTGCTGCATATTCAAGGAGGATGCATATTTGCAAACACTGCAAAGCCAGCAGTAATCACGAGCAGACAGTGATTTGATCAACAGGGAGGGACAAACTGGATGTAACAATGGTAGCCACAATTATTGCTGACCTGCCTTGAAGAGCAGTGTGTGCTGACTCTATTAAAAAGAGTGCACATTGGAGGAGAGCTGAATCCTCACTCTCCCCACCTGTCTTCTCCCTCTCTAGAGCCAGTGTAGTGTGGTGGTTAGGAGCTGTGGACTCTAATCTGGAGAACTGAGTTTTATTCCCCACTCCTCCATATGAGTGGAAGACTCTAATCCGGTGAACCAGGTTGGTTTCCCCACTTCTACACACAAAGCCAGCTGGGTGACCTTGGGCTAGTCACAGTTCTCTTAGAGCTTCTCAGCCTCACCTACCTCACAAGGTGTCTGTTGTGGGGAGGGGAAGGATACTGTAAGCGGGGTATAGAGAGCCAGCGTGGTGGTTAAGAGTGGTGGCCTCTGATCTGGAGAACCGGGTCTGATTCCCCACTTCTCCACATGAGCGGCGGAGGCTAATCTGGTGAACTAGATTTATTTCCCCACTCCTACACATGAAGCCAGCTGGCTGACCTTGGGCTAGTCACACTCTCTCAGCCCCACCTACCTCACAGGGTCCATTGTGGGGAGGGGAAGGGAAGGTGATTGTAAACCGGTTTGATTCTTCCTTAAGTGGTAGAGAAAGTTGGCATATAAAAACCAACTCTTCTTCTTCGGTAGAGAAAATCGGCATATAAAAACCAACTCTTCTTCTACTACTACTCCACTCCTTTGGGTGCTTTCCTCCATTACTGGGAAAGAACCAAGCTGAAGGAAACTGCGTAAAGCAACAAAATGCTGGGCAACATGACGAGGGGAGCACCCTCACAAAAGGCTCTCTTTCCCTGTTGCAGTTATACAGATGGGGCAGGTATGTGAATACACAAAGGAGGCCTCGGCCATGTCTCCTCTGTCTCAGAGGCACTATTCATAGGCTCCTGCTTGAGCCACACCAACACTGACCTGAGCAGTCTACACAAGCTCTGTCAAGAGAAGAGTTAAAAAAATATCTCAAGAGCTTGTTTGCACAAGGTCAGCTGCCGTGTCTCTCACCTAAGGGTACACTTTGTAAGTCCTGCTGAATCAGGAGCACATTCCAGATTCAAAGCAGAGATAAAGTTGGCCTGGATTATCACGTCTCAAATTCAAACTGGGTTAGGGCTGGTCATCCAGAGGCTGCTGCCTTTGTAGATTCTCGGGATCTGAAGCTTCCTTCTAGCCCTTGAACATCAGCAGGTGTAAAGCAAGCTCTTCCTCCTCCTCCCTGTCTTCGGCCAGGCTCCACGGAATTAAAGATTTTGGCAGAGCGTAAGCGTGTTGCAAGCTTGTAATCAAGGTCCCGGTGCATTCCTGACAAGGTTTCGTTTTAGAAATACCCTGAGGCAGGGCCGCAGCATCTCGGCAGAAGAGTAACTTCAAGTAATCAAAAACTTCAGGAACAGAAAAGACAGCTCGTGAATCAGGACCGGTGTTTGGATATGAAGAACATGGTCACAGTTGATTCGGCTCCTCCAGCATTTTCACATGGTCCCATCCAATTCCTGCCCCAACTATAGCCCCTGTCCCACATGGCTTTTGTACATGAAGGGTCTCCGATCCATAGAACAGCATTTTTGGAGTGGTCTTAAAGGGCCGCTCTTTCCTTTTAAATCAGTAGAAAAGCTCACTGGATCCAGTCCAGTATTTTCAGCACTCAGAGTGTTGCAAATATGACTATGACAATGGTTAACTTGCAGGAACTAGGACAGTACACAGATGAACTATTTGGCAACAGTATGGGAGACAGTCTGTTGATTGTAAAAATAAGATACAGCTCCTAAATGGCTCTACTGTAACATAATAAAATAACCAATACAAACATGTATATTTAATGGTTTTAATTACCAATATCACAAGTTAAGATTCAGGGGGAATGGAAAAATCTAGAGGGGGGGGGACTGGTCAGGTACTTTGTTTTTTTAAAGAATTTTTCCAGTTTTCCAATGAAAAAAATAGGAATTTTAGAAAGCACTGGCGGGAAAAGCTAATGACATATCCTCCCTAAGATATATGTGGTAAGGAAGCACAAGTTGCTCTCCCCTCCCCCCCAAAAAATTTTTTTTCAGGGGGAAAAGTGTAAAAACGCACTTTCTGAAAATTTTACATCTCTTTTACAAAGCTAGAAACATCTTCAGTCTTCACCGATGATTTCTACAAATATTTTGTAGCCTTTGAGGGCTGTTAACGAAAGAAAAGAGTATACCCTTCAGCTAAATTAAATATTATAACAGACAGAAAATGACAAGACACGTCCTATTGTGAAATAACTCTAGGCGCATGATTTGCATTTGATCAATGATCCGCACTGGGGCATAAATCCACTGGCGCTACAGACAGGAGTGCTCAAGGTTTCTGCATGGTGGGTACAACCTACAGCTTTGGGCCTCCCCAAAGTTGCTAGGAGGTTGCAACAGATAGAATCCTGTGCAGGCTGCCATAAACTCCTTGGAGGAAGCATAAGTGAACTATTAAGCGATAACAATAATGGCAAAAGCTAGGCCAGCATATGGCTTTCCTCCACCTCACGATCATGCATCAAAAGGGAATGCTTTTACCACACTCCAGCTTCAAATTCAGGGGCGGGTGGGAAAGGGCTATTGAGCAGCATCAAAGTGAACAACCCGTAAAAAGATCACCCCATCAATTCTTCTGGCCTTAAAATAGGGCACCGATACACCTAAAAGCCTCTCTGGCATGCCAACACATTCTGCCTCATCAATTTCAAAAGATTCCAGAGATCAAGGGCGTCTTGATGGCTTGTCCTAGTGCCCATCTACTCTGAGCCCTCAGAAGCTCAGCCTGATGGGTTTTTTTTTTTTTTTTGCTTCCTCTGCGTGGGCACCCTGAGACCTATTCAGTCTCCCCAAGAAATATGCATAACCCACTTGCTTCTGTTTCCTTTTTAGGCCTCTGATTCTCAGTAGGCTTTTACCGCCTCGGGTACTCTCCTAGCTTGTCAATGTCTCTCTTTGAAGGAAGAACTGGATGCAGGTACGAACTACTGCTTGCTCAGATGCAAATGTCTGTTAATAACCTAAGAACAGCTCCTACTTGTTCTACAAACTACACAGGCTCCTACTTAGTCTGTGAGCAAACAGGTCCTTAAGTCCTTCCTCTGACGACACTCTAAGGAATGGTCTCTTTGTGCACAGGAAAAAAAACATACCAGACGTGCATCTTTATGACCATAAGGTGAATGCTTCAAGGATATTGGCAGTCTGCTTTCAAAATCAACCCTGAACCCTTAAAAAGATTCCCATTTGCAGCCAAATGATGGCTGTATAAACAGGCACATTTTCAGAAAACAAGCAGGAAAATCACCTTGGGAAGCTACAGAGGACCAGTTAATGTAACGCTAAAAGAGTTAATTACATGACAGGAGCCACAGAAATGTTAAGCATTGTATTCAATATTGATATGCGGATCAAATTCTTAACTGTGCCCCAACTGAGGACTCTATGTTATAAAATCTATTCTGTAGCCTATAATTAGTATTTCTAAATTCTAGGAGCATAATGACAACAAAAAAACACACCCTTGAGTGGCATTCAGCATGACATTCTCCCCCCACCCCCAAACACAGGAGCAGTTTTGAGTCAACCTGTGTTGCTCGCTGCGTTTGTTCATCCCAGTTCTTCGGAATACCACCACCACGTGGTCTGCCTGCTTGTACTTATTATTTGAAAACTCCTCGTCTTTCTAGAGCCTTCTGTTTAGCTAGACTGAATGCTAACCCCTCTATGGTTATGCAGGGCAGAATTTTGAATATACCATACCCAGACAGGACCTGTCCTTGCTCTTCTGGCTCTATTGATTCATTAGCTCATGCCCTCTTGGAATGCCGCTTTTATGAGGAACTTCGATCACATTATATCTCTCCCCTTTTAACATATAAATCTAATGCAGGGGTGGGGAACGTCAGGCCCGGGGGCGGTATAAGACCCGCGAAGTCATTTGGTCTGGCCCTTCATGGGTCCTGGCAGATCTCTAGCTCAGAAGGATTTAAGACTGGCGATCCGCCCCCTCCCGCAGACAGGAATAGCCTCTATTCAAGGCAGATGTGAGTTTGTTTTGGCAAGAAAAGGAACCTTTCCCCCCCTTGCATAGTTGTTAGCTATAGAGCTGCTAGGACCGCCCAAGAAACTGTGTTAATCTTTTCCCACCCGGGCCATAGAGAAACGTATTCCCTCTGTACTACAAGAGGGCTGGGGGCGGAAGTGGCGAATGGCCCGCAAATAATGTTACAAATATCCAAATGGCCCTTGGCGGAAAAAAGGTTCCCCACCCCTGATCTAATGCCTCTGTGTCTAGCATAATGCCTTTTTTACTAAGTGACAGGGATCCCAAGGCTACATTGTCAGTGGCAAGATTTGTTTCAGTCCTTATATTCCTCAAACATTAGATATATGCAGCTCAAGATCAATGGATCGAGGAGCTTCTAAGGGATCAAGGAAGGAAAGAGTCAACCTGTGTTGACTTCCTGCAGAGGGCGTGGCTGAGAAAATCACATGAAGTCTGGCTGCACAAAGAAAACTCAAAGCAGCGGGACTTTCTGCACATGAACTGCAACGCTCCAACTGTTACTCCGGCAGCAGAACTGTGAAACACCAAACTACAGTCAGTTCCAGGCAGACTATCGGCACTCACACAAACTCTGCAATGCACGGCACTTAGATCTGAAGTCAACAAAAACCAACACAAAAACTGCAGGCTTTCGACTGTAAATACAATCCACTCTTTTCCATTCCAAACCCAGGGTGTTTTCAGGCTCAGAGGCAGAGCAGCAAGGGGTCCCTCCCTCGGACAATGAGGACTAGTATATTGAGATTGGGAGAAATAGTTAAGCTCGCATTTTTCAAGTGTTGTAAATTGTTTTGAGGAGTTATATGGATGAAAAGTAGGATATAAACAGGCCAACAAATATTAGGTACAATACTGCTCTCTGAACCCCAAACTCCCAAACGACACGACATGGCAAAAGGTGGTGTGTGCCTTCCACTTTCCCCCCTCATTCTCGTCTTAGTAATGGGTGAGGCCTTAGTACATTCATTCCTCTTCTGCTGGGGCACTTCTCTCAGAGTTGGGAAACAGAATGCCAATCGATTGCACCCATTAACTGCTTTCTGTTTTACCGAAACACAGAACTATGCAAGTATATTTACCACAAAACATCACCATGTCATGTTTTGATTGCTCTTGAGACACAGAAAAGCGGTAAAAGTCCCTTCAGCAGAAGATTTAATGAGATACTGAGTCCATTTTCCTGGGCCTGTTTGAAGGAGGAAGCCAGGGATAATGGTCACAGAATAAATATCAAACAGTTCCGCAGACGGGTCCATTTCAAAACAGGTCATCTGCCTGTAAATCCGCCTTCTCTTTTAGCAAGCCTGCCTCTGTTCTGTGCCTGTCACAAGCTGAGAGGGAGAGGAAAAGAAAATTTGGGAAACCTGCATGCTTTTGCCTGAAAGAGCCTCTCCCCACTGTGAACAGTACAAGAGAAACACACCAGGAATGTTCTTCACTCAAGAGTTTGTGTCACTGTTAAGCCCCCTGAATAGGCCACTCACATACACAGTTTGTTATCAACTGGTCTAGTGGTTAAGAGCGGCGGACTCTGATCTGGAGAACTGGGTTTGATTCCCCACTCCTCCACATGAGCGGTGGACGCTAACCTGGTGAACTGGATTTGTTTCCCCACTCCTACACATGAAGCCAGCTGGGTGACCTTGGGCTAGTCACAGCTCTTTTAGAGCTCTCTCAGCCCCACCTACCTCACAAGGTGTCTGTTGCGGGGAGGGGAAGTGAAGGTGACTGTTAGCCAGTTTGATTCTTCCTTAAGTAGGAAAGAAAGTCAGCATATAAAAACCAATTCTTCTTCTTCATCTGAAGTGCAAACTGATGGAAGATTGCAAAAGGCAATGATGTGTACACATGGAAGGAGAGACAGGAAAGCTTTCAAAACATTAATGTCCTTGTGGTAGAAATCTAACCACAGCCACCCCACAACCCTCCCCTTTCCACTCTTCCCTATTTGCAGCCTTAAGCATCCTGAGCCCCAGGAGGCACATGCCCCACAGGAGATCTCTGCACCTTCCAACACTGTCATGAGGAGCACTGAATGACAGAGGCCAATAGAAGCTGGTTTTTATACCCTGCTTTTCTCTACCTTAAGGAGTCTAAAAGTGGCTTATAATCATCTTCCCTTCCCCTCACCCCCCACAACAGGCATCTTATGAGTAGGGCTGCCAGGTCCTCTTTGCCACCGGCGGGAGGTTTTGGGGGCAGAGCCTGAGGAGGGCAGAGTTTGGGGAGGGGAGGGACTTCAGTGCCATAGAGTCCAATTGCCAAAGCAGCCATTTTCTCCAGGTGAACTGATCTCTATCAGCTGGAGATCAGTTGTAATAGCAGGAGATCTCCAGCTAACACCTGGAGGCTGGCAACCCTACTTATGAGGTGGTGAGGCTGAAAGAGTTATTGTGGAACTATGACTAGGTCAAGGTCACTCTGTAGGCTTCATGTGGAGGAGTGAGGAATTGAACCCAGTTCTCCAGATTAGTCTGCGGCTCTTAACCATTATGCCATGCGGGTTCTCTACACCATACTGGCAGTTCAGACGCCGTCAAAAGAAGCAAGGCCACAACCTCCTCCATTGAAATAGTAACTCCTTCATGGTTCATTCTCTTCCCCCGTGGTGAAAATCAGCTAGTGGAAAGGCCAGCTGCAGGGAATGTTTCTGAAAGGAGGAAGATCAAACTTTCAGGCCACCCTGCTGACTACTTCTCAAGCTAGGTGGATGGAAAGTCACACAGCTCACCATAAGCTCACACCGAGCAAAGCAGCCAACCGGTTCACCAAACACACATTCAACCGGATGCAGTTTTTCCATCAGTCTAATTTTAACATCATGCCTCCACATATGTCAGGCTACAGACATTCACATCCTACGCCAAATCTCTCCCATCCAGAAGAATGACAGGGTTCAGCCGAGCCTGCCACCCAACCGCTCGCTGGACACCGAGCAGCCCCTGGGCTCACATGCAGAGCTCCACAGCCTTGCTACCGAAGTGAAGATTGTGGTCAAACAGCAAGTGCTGACCGTTTCCTACTAAGTCCCAAGAATGCATCCAAACTTGTCACAGACTTTTGGCTCCTTGCTTTTCCTTGGCAATTTCACCAGGCAGGGTTGCTGCAGAAAGTTGCAGAAACTACAGTTAAAAGTCCACTAGCAGAATGGTTACCAAGCTTCCTTTCAAGACAGCTCTGGGATCGCTCCCCCCATCTTCCCTCCAGTCCCTTCTGATCTCACCGGGCAGCCTGCTTCGACTTTACAGTGGCCGTGCACACTGGCCCCACACCCTTTGACCACCATGGGCTGAACTGATGTCAGCGCCAAGGATGATCTCACAGCAAGCTTCTCCAGCGACAGGGAAAGCATCCAGGCTGAACTCAGGCAGCCACAGAAGACCCCTGTCAAAGTCAATCACATATGCCTTATGGACATGTTTGTTCTGTGATTTGGACTGCACTGTGGCCGCAGATCAGTGGGGCTGTTTCGAGTCTTCTGAAAGGCAGAGGGACACCATTCACAGCTTTAAAAAAAACATGATATCCAAGGATGCCACTGCCCCAGTGTGAAACCATTCCCACATTTCTGTGCCGTCTCCTCACCCAGTGGTCAAACCACTGACTGCACTGTAGTCCCTGGCCAGAATACTCCATACAATGACACTCCCAAAGGGGAGTGAGCAGCAGAGAGGCATAAGGGGAGAGATCCCTGGAAGAGCCTTGGCTACATTTCATCTGAGAAGGGGGCAAAGCCTTTTGCCTGCATCTCGGGGCAAAGCTGCTAATGTTCATACTCAGAAAACGGCTCTCAGACGCCGTTCACACCAATGAAATCAGCCCCAAAATGCCCTTTGCCCTTGCAAGAAAGGAAGTGACTAAGGTGCATAAAGAGAAGGAGCTTTGGGATATCTTTCAGGGTATGCTCCAGCCCCACCCGTGGGTTTAACTGACTGTCCCACCTTTAGGACGGACTGCACCTTGCTGCAAACAAGACTCAAAGGGGGGCAAAGTTCACAGGAGTAGAACCCACCTCTTTTCCAAAAGCACTGCCTGTTATGTGATGGAATCTGTGGCCATGAGCTTCAAAAGACAGTGAAAAGTCTGGGCGGCTGAAAGGATTCCCAAGCCTCAAGCCAGGTCAGACCTGAGCCATGCCAAACCTCAAATTGCCTACTGCTTTACTATGTTTTTTGTTGTGGGTTTGTCAGTGAAGATCAGTGGTTCCCAAACTTTTCGGGCCGCTGCCCCCTTGGTTCCACAAACTCAATCCCAGTGCCCCCTACCCTATCAAAAGCACTGTTCAAAATAGAGGTTTGCATGACTCACTAAAGACGATAATAACACTAAAATTTCAAAACAGTATCAATTAATTGCGCATCTATTCAAAATCAAATTAAAACTTTTTTGTTGAAATTTGTTCAACAAAACTGACGAACTTGATCCAGTGGTACCAGCTCTTCAAAGTCTGGAAAAAAATTCTGATAGTTTCCACCTAATTTGCCAGCATGATGCCGTAGCTTGATCTACTGTAAATTAGTGAACAACACAGTTGAAGGGGCCCACCTCCAGAGCCCCCCTGCTGCCCTCTTGTCTCTTAGTTACCCCCCTAGGTAATCCCACCGCCCCTCCAGGGGGTGGTACTGCCCACTTTGGGAACCACTGGTGTAGATGAATCAAAAGGTGAAATAAAACAGACCTCAATCTCTTGCTCCACTCACACCAAAATTAAGCGAAGCAGAGACCAGACACCTCATAAGGATGGGTCTGCAGGAAAGCATTTCTCCTAAGTAGCACAGCATGAATGGCTCTTGCCCCTCTTGGGGGGGGGGTGTAAAAAAGCTGCACAGTGCACAAACTGGGGTTGTGTAATGAGCAGGGTTTTAGGCTGTTACTGCACTAGGTATTCCAGCGATGTATCAAGAGCTTGGAAATGTTATAAAAAACATCGCTTTAAAAGGGTTTTTGGATGCCAAGGCAAAAAAATGGTTGGAAGATGTCCTCACAGCTAAAGGGGCCAAACAAAGTGCGAACAGTATTTTTTATAACAGTTTCAAACTCTTAATACATCGCTGGGAATACTTAGTGCGGTAACACCCATAGTTCTGTCGGGTCGGCCCTGGTTAGTACTTGGATGAGAAACCACCGAGGAACGCCTGGGTTGTTGTGCAGAGGCAGGTAATGGCAAACCACCTCTATTACGGTCTCGCCTTGAAAACCCTACAAGGTTGCCATAAGTCGGTTGCGACTTGACAGCATTTTACACACACACGATCCAGTTTGACTGACAGATCCCCCTCCCTATTATTATTAACCCCAGAAGAGGGGGGAAAGACAGGCTCTCTCTTCTCTCGGCCTGTCTTTTTCTTCCTCCTGACTGAAGGTGACAACAGCCCAAAGCAAGCAGGTGGAGGTGCTTCAAACAGCAGCGAGATGGCGAAGCTTACAGCTTTGATAAATCAGAATGATAATGAACAATTTTGGGGGGAATGGGAGGCTTGGAGAACGTACTGTGAAAATGATTTTTTAACGGGACCATTTAAAGGATACTCATTGATCTAATCCCTTATTCATGCTTTGTATTAATTTTTATAGTAGGCATTGATTTTATAATGTTGGATATGACAAGAACAGATTAATTAAACTAATTTTGGGATTAGTTCCGTTTGCAAAAGATTAGACAATTTAATTTTACACGGAAGAGGGAGAGGGGGGAAGTCCTTTGATTGTTAAATTAGAATACTACTTGTTTTTCTTTTTATTACTATTATTATACTGTTTTATGGATATATTAAATGAAGGAAAATAAAAATTATTAAAATAAATAAATAAACAGCGGGGGGGGGGGTGGATCGATCCCCCGTCTCCACTGGCCCTGAAGGCCCAGGTTGAAGCACGGGTAAAAACCTCAACGCGTGACACGGGGTTATTTCCCCCCCCCCTTCAAAAAGTACCTCAAACGTTGTCTGCTGCTTTCCCCATTCAGACGTGCAGAACACGCGGGTGCGGCTGAGACTCGGGGGGGGGGCTTGACACACCCTCCACAGGTCCCCAGAGCGCGAAAGCCTCCCCCCTCGCCCCTTCCCCGTGGGCCGCAGCCCCCTCCCGGTCCCGCCCCTCGAGATCCGTGCATTCAGACGTGCTCCCGGAGTCCCGTGTCAGCAATCCCCCAAGAACTTCAGATTTGCGAGATGACGGTTAAGCCTCCTTCCCCGCCCCCCACCCCCCACCCCCCGTGCCGTTGAGCTCAACGTCCCTCGCCCTCCCCCGTGGCCCCGACTCGGGAACCCCACCCCCACGCAGAGCTTGAAAGCGAAGTTTGGAAGAGGGCGGGGGAGGCAATCTCCGGGAACGTCCGACACGCGACACGCGACTCCCTCCCAGCGCACGTCTGAACCGGCCCTGGCGGACACTTACGAATTTCCGCGACTTCCCTCCTCCTCCTCCTCCTCCTCCTCCTCCTCCTCCTCCTGCCGCGGGCTCTCCCGCCATCGCGGCCACCGCGGCCTCCTCGGGGCTCTTGCCCTTCTTCTTCTCGCGGCCGGCGCCGCGCGCGGATCCCCCGCCGCCCTCCATCGCGCCGCCGCCTCCGCCCGCCCGCCGCCACGAGCAGCGCCGGCTCCCCTCAGCAGCGCCCGCCGCCTTCGCAAGCCCCGCCCCGCCCCGCAGGCCACGCCCACCGCCGGGCGGAACTCCGGCGGGCCCTCCGCGGCCGCCGGCGGGGCGGGACTTCCGGCGGCGTGGGAAGGCGCGCGGTCTGGAGCGGCCCGGGCCCCACCTCGCGGGGGTGCTGCGAGGGGGCGGAGGGCAGGGTGGAAGCAAGCAGGTGGAGGGGCTTCTGTAATGCCTGAAATCATTATATGCTATGGGAAATGTATTGGAAATGTATTCTTTGATTTGAAATATATCCTTTGTGCTCAATAAAGTATATCTGCACTCGTGGAGGTTTTTAAGCAGAGGCTAGATGGCCATCTGTCAGCAATGCTGATTCTGTGACCATAGGCAGATGATGAGAGGGAGGGCATCTTGGCCATCTTCTGAGCATGTAGCAGGGGTCACTGGGGGTGTGTGGGGGGGGGAGGTAGTTGTGAATTTCCTGCATTGCGCAGGGGGTTGGACTAGATGACCCTGGGGGGTCCCTTCCTGTAATGCCTGAAATCATCATATGCTATGGGAAATGTATTCTTTGATTTGAAATATATCCTTTGTGCTCAATAAAGTATAGCTGCACTCGTGGAGGTTTTTAAGAAGAGGCTAGAAGGCCATCTGTCAGCAATGCTGATTCCGTGACCATAGGCAGATGATGAGAGGGAGGGCATCTTGGCCATCTTCTGAGATGTCGCAGGGGTCACTGGGGGTGTGTGTGTGGGGGGGAGGTAGTTGTGAATGTCCTGCATTGTGCAGAGGGTTGGACTAGATGGCCCTGGGGGTCCCTGTAATGCCTGAAATCATTATATGCTATGGGAAATGTATTCTTTGATTTGAAATATATCCTTTGTACTCAATAAAGTATATCTGCACTCATGAACATGCCACACTCAGCATGTTAGAGGTGGCTTGTATAGTTACACCAAGCACTTGCATATGTTAAGCCTCAAGTATAAGAGGCCCACTGTTGCTCCTTAGTTAGAAGCTAATTAAAGAATCCATAGATGGTTATCCGGGCTGTGTAACCGTGGTCTTGGAATTTTCTTTCCTGACGTTTCGCCAACAACTGTGGCAGGCATCTTCAGAGTAGTAACACTGAAGGACAGTGTCTCTCAGTGTCAAGGGTGTAGGAAGAGTAATATATAGTCAGAAAGGGGTTGGGTTTGAGCTGAGTATTGTCCTGCAAAAGTATTGTCCTGTAAGTATCAAGATAATGTGCTAATGAGGGTATGGTATGTTAATATGGAACCATTGTATCCTGAAGTGATCTGTTAATGTGTGTAATCCAAAGCTAATCTGTATGGCTATTGTTGAATGTTGTCTTTGTCTGGAGGTTTTTCAGGGCAGGAAGCCAAGCCTTATTCATTCTTAAACTCTCCTCTTTTCTGTTAAAGTTGTGCTGATGTTTATGAATTTCAATGGCTTCTCTGTGCAATCTGACAAAATAGTTGGTAGAATTGTCCAGTCTTTCAGTGTCTTGGAATAAGACCCTGTGTCCTGTTTGTGTCAGTCCATGTTCAGCCACTGCTGATTTCTCAGGTTGGCCAAGTCTGCAGTATCTTTCATGTTCTTTTATCCTTGTTTGTATGCTGCGTTTTGTGGTCCCGATGTAAACTTCTCCACAGCTGCAAGGTATACGATATACTCCTGCAGAGGTGAGGGGGTCTCTTTTGTCTTTTGCTGATCGTAGCATTTGTTGTATTTTCTTGGTGGGTTTAAACACTGTTTGTAGGTTATTCCAAGACACTGAAAGACTGGACAATTCTACCAACTATTTTGTCAGATTGCACAGAGAAGCCATTGAAATTCATAAACATCAGCACAACTTTAACAGAAAAGAGGAGAGTTTAAGAATGAATAAGGCTTGGCTTCCTGCCCTGAAAAACCTCCAGACAAAGACAACATTCAACAATAGCCATACAGATTAGCTTTGGATTATACACATTAACAGATCACTTCAGGATACAATGGTTCCATATTAACATACCATACCCTCATTAGCACATTATCTTGATACTTACAGGACAATACTTTTGCAGGACAATACTCAGCTCAAACCCAACCCCTTTCTGACTATATATTACTCTTCCTACACCCTTGACACTGAGAGACACTGTCCTTCAGTGTTACTACTCTGAAGATGCCTGCCACAGTTGTTGGCGAAACGTCAGGAAAGAAAATTCCAAGACCACGGTTACACAGCCCGGATAACCTACAAGAACCAATGAACTCTGACCGTGAAAGCCTTCGACAATAATCCATAGATGGCTTTAGTATGCTTGCATAAGCTGGTTTTCCAGAGATAAGAACCAGCTAGGAACCCTCTTGGTTAGCCTTGGCAGCTGCCAGGGTCCAAGATAAGAAGAACTGCAGTAATTTAGGATCAAATGGAAAAGCACCTGGGAATATGGGTCTTCACTGCTCATTAGAATGAGATCACCATTTCTATGTAATGCCTCCGAATCTCTAATAGGGTATTCAAATCCTTAAATATCTATTATTGGTTCTATGTATTGACACCATGTATTTCGTCTTTTTTACCTCCCATTACCAAAGATTATATCCATGCTTGCACTCCTTTGATGTTTGTGTGAATTGCCCTGCGCATTTGGGCATTTTTCACCCTGTGTGTATATTGGGCCTAATAAACAAACTGCTTTGAACTATCAACCTCCTACTGTGTTGTTGTCATTGGGAATTGATACAATAATACAGGCATATCACTTAAGACGAGCCGCCCTGAGCTTTCGGGAGGAATAACAATGCGATGTGTGGCTGGGTGGTAGGGTTGCCAACGCCAGGCTGGGAAATACCTGGAGGTTTTTGGGGCGGAGCCTGAGGAGGGCGGGGTTTGGGGAGGGACTTCAATGCCATACAGGCCAATTGGCAAAGCCGCCATTTGCTCCAGGTGAACTGATCTCTACCGGCTGGAGGACAGTTGTAATAGCAAGAGATCTCAGGCTACTACCTGGAGGTTGGAAACCCTACTGAGTAGGGGCCTCCGCAGTAGGGTTGCCAACCTCCAGGTAATGGCTGGAGATCTCCCACTATTACAACTGATCCTCAGCTGGCAATAGCAGCAAGCGAAAAAAGCAACGAGCAGCATCATTGTCCCCAGTGACAAAGCGCTCCGGTGGGACCTGGGAGCAAGTAATCATACCCTCTTGTTCCCCGCCATGATTTTTTTGTTATTATATTCAGTTTTAAGTATATAATTTCATTTTGTAAATTATACAGAATACACATGTATATAACACAGCATAAGCATCCATACTGAGACTTGGGGGACGCAAAAATCTTGCTCACTGGGTAATTTTTTTAAAAGTTGGCCTTACTAAAGCCTATTCTGCTTCTATTGCTTTTTCCCTTCCCTCCTGTTTCTTTGGAAGATGAAAAAACTAACCCGTGACTGGTTGTTTCCCCATTTTTACAGCACTGCACATCTATGTGGCAGTGAACGGAGTTCAACCCCATCAGTGTTTCATTCAGCACTGGACTGCAAGTGTTTGTGAATGCAGCGGAGATGGCAGGCCAGCCAGGTGGTTCACTGCTGTCGTCGGGAGTATTTTCTGTTGGCAATCCAAAACAGGCACGGTGACAAAATATGCCAGTGTGGGGAGGGGGGAAGGTTGCCAGCTCCAGGTTGGGAAATACCTGGAGTGCTGCACAAGATTGCACACTTATATTTTTAAATTTTATAAACTTGCCTAATAGTATAATTATGAGTTCTCATGAAGTGGTAAATAATGGTGATTTTGCCAACAAAGCAGAAAAATAAGCTTAGATAAAAATTTCTGCCCAAACTTCAGGGTGTTTTCTTGGTTTCTTTTGAAGAAAAAAAACACACCACACAAATGGTGTTTTGCACCATACCTCCAGCATTTCAAGAAATTTGACATCTCTAGGATGGGCTGAGACAGAGAGTAGTTTATGACAATCCTAAACCACCTTTTGAGTTCTCCAGAATTATTCATCAGGCTGGGTGTTCACTACAAAATAGTGATGGACAAGCAAATTTTAAAATGGCATGATTTATTATTATTTAGATTTCTAGCCCACCCTCCCCAGCCAAGACCAGGATGGTGAAGAAGAGCCAAGGTTGCAGTTTGTAGAAGTCTTAACAAGGCACGTAGTTGCAGTTTAAACTGAATTAGATGGATCTGAGAGCAAAAACAGTTTGAAAGCTACTGGGATGGAGAAGCCAAAAAAAAAAAAAAAAGAATTGGCCACTCTCTCTTTGAGAATACAAATGGCAGCAGTTAATCAGACGGTGCTAAATGGAAGACATTGATCTGTTGTAAAGCAGAAAGCAGTCTGATGAAGAGTTCTTGCAAGCTCTAAAGCCTGCAGTATGTTTTGCTTTGATTTGGTTGGTCCTAATAAAAGGTATTCTGCTGGTCCATGGCCGTAATAAATTATTGCTAGGTGGATTGATTGATTTCAGGGTTCTGCCAGCTGCAGACCAGGGGGCTTCTCCCCTCCCCTTTTTTGGCACCAAGCAGCCCTTGCCTCTCGTTGCCAACCCCTCTCCACTCTGCAAGTGGGCGCACCAAGAGCAGGGCTTGGGAGAAGGATCTCAGCAGGTCATACTTTTGAAAGGCAGCCTGTTGCACACCTGCACAGCACCCAACGAGTGCAGCACCAAACGCTGGCTTGTGCAGAGGAATGAATCAAGCAGTACCCACTGGACACTATTACTCAGTGGAAACCTTTCACGCATCTGGAGAAAATTCCTGCACAGAATAATTAACCGTAGGTCACTTTTAATAAGAAGGAAGACAGGTGCATAGTCAACATTATTTGAAGCCCCTTCATGACACCCCCCACTTATAAGGGCAGCTGGAGCTTGTGCCAGGCATTCCAAAGAATCTGGAACAGAGCCCTGGCTCTTCAGATAAGCTGAGGGTTCAAATGTAGCATAGCTCCCCCCCATATAAATCCATCAGCAAAACACAGAAAAGACTTGCCCATGAGTGCAGGCCTGGTAGCGAAAGTGAGATGTACCATATCATATTATTTGTACTATACTATTAGAGGAATATTTTATAGAACTGGATGCAGTATGTAATCGTCCATGATGTGCACTACCTTATCAAAGCCAAGATTCAAATGCGGTCTGTGTGGCAGGACTTCTGGGTATAAATAAGCCTTCCCCACTAGCCTCCAAGCTGTTCTTTCCAGGATTACTTTGGGCTATTCCCACAGATGGTTCAAGAGAACCACGAAACACCAAACGAGCTGGGAATGCGGTCAGGAAAAGCTTCTTGCTATTGTTTGTCCCACCAGAACCAACGAAAGAGCTTTGAGAATGCAACAGTCCAGATAACAGCTCCAACAATGATTTTAGCTACCATTTGGGATAAAAACCAGTTTTAGGGGAAAGGTGTGTCAGGCCTCAGCAAGTCAATGGATTCCAGGCAATAACTTTCCTCCAGATGATACAGCGAGTAAAAAGTTTATTTCAGAAGAACAGCAATTTCAGCAGGTCAAAAGACTTAAGGCTAGCATACAGGTATGGGGGAAGACTGAAACATATATAGGGTGGATACAATGGGGTTGATTGGATTATTGGAAACAAAGACACAATACCGAAGCTAACTACCGGTAAAGATCTGAGCAAAAGTATTCCAAGTTAAATGCATGCGTTAAGTGGCTGATCTTCCCGGGCTCCCAGTATTGTTCTGCGGGACCCGGTATCAGATCAGCCATTACCGGGGTGGGTCTCCATTGAGCTGCAGATCTTGGGCAGGAGACCAGGTGCAAACGGGGAGGGACAGGGAGGGACTCAATTTTGTCCGTGGGGGAAACCATCTTGTTTCTATCCGGGGCCAGCGGAGAGCCTATCTGACAAGGTGTCAGCCATCCAGCACTGCTAAATTTAAAGAATGCTAATTTAGGGAAGTAAAAATCAAAAGGTTTTGTTCCAAACCACGCTTTAGCACCTGAAATGTCTAAAATGCCTGAACAAACAGTAGGTAGGAAGATAATCCCCTATTAAAAGGTAAGGGTAGTCCCCTGTGCAAGCATCAGGTCATTACTGACCCACGGGGTGATGTCAGATCCCGACGTTTACTAGGCAGATTATGTCTATGGAGTGGTTTGCCATTGCCTTCTCCAGTTGTCTACACTTTACCCCCAGCAACCTGGGTACTCATTTGACCGACCTCGGAAGGATGGGAGGCTGAGTCAACCTTGAGCCGGCTACCTGAAACCGACTTCTGTCGGGATCGAACTCAGGTTGTGAACAGAGCTTTCGATTGCAGTACTGCTGCTTACCCCTCTGCGACACGGGGCTCTCTAATCCCCTACTACTCAACCCCATTTTCCTGGATTGCCGTTTTTTTTTCCTCCCATGGTAATTCTGACTCCCCATTAGACCCAGAAATCCAGCTGCTTCACCTTGATTGGGCTGGTCAGGACACTCAGTTCCATCACAGGTACAAAGCCAGGTGTCATCGCTGTGCTGGCTACATTACCAAGGAATCTCCTTGTATCCACACTGATTTTACTGCTTGCCGTTCTGATCATTCCAAAAAGATCTGCTCCCGTTCCATTTGTGTCTCCTGGGTAGTACTTATGCAAGGGCTACAGAGCGGAGCTGATCCTCAGCCCATATTTCTCCCCTGTGAACTCAGCACAAGGAGTTCCAGCAGGCGCCTCATGCATTTTGCTGCTAATGAGGCTCCGAAAGGAGTCCCTCCACTTTTTTGAATGAACAGTGTTTCAGCTCGGCTGACCCCAGAGAAACAATTCCAAGTCAAACAAAGGGAAACCACTGCGAGAAGTTCAACGTGAAGCCTGCCTCTCTGGAGAGGTTCTGACGTTTTTAACCCATCGCACGTACAAGTGAAGCAGTGCTGGAGCTTCCACATTTACTGACTACAAAATAGGATTTTGCAAACCCCTATTGGAACACCTCACCGAATTTGGCTCAGGGGATGTTGCCCAGTGTATACCCCATAAGGCCCCCCCATGTAGGGCTGCAGGTCCCTCTTTGCCACCAGCGGGAGGATTTTTGGGGTGGAGCCTGAGGAGGGCAGGGTTTGGGGAGGGGCTTCAATGCCGTAGAGTCCAATTGCCAACGCGGCCATTTTCTCCAGGGAAACTGATCTTTATCGGCTGGAGATCAGGTGTAATAGCAGATCTCCAGCTAGTACCAGGAGGTTGGCAACCCTATCACCATGCCTGAGGTGGGCTAGAAGGCCTTCCCGTAATTGTGTTAATGCTCAAGGGTAGCTTGAAATCGCATTTCATGCCAGAGCACTCCAATAGCGGCTGGTCTATCCTGATGTAAACCCAGGCATCTTGTAAGCCTTCTGAAGTCAAAATAGGGTTGCCAACCTCCGGGTTGTAGCTGGCGATCTCCCACTATTACAACTAATCTCCAGGCGACAGAAATCAGTTCCCCTGGAGAAAATGGCTGCTCTGACAATTTGACTCTATTTCATTGAAGTCTCTCCCCTCTCCAAACCCCACCCTCCTCAGGCTCCACCCCAAAAATCTCCAGGTATTTCCCAACCCTGAGCTGGCAATCCTAGGTCAAAAGCATGGCTTCGCTTGGGCCTGGACCCAGGATTCTGTCTGCCATGACAGCTTCCTCCTTGGGTTCAGCCCTCCCAGCAGGGCCTTCCACAATGGCAAATGAGATATTTGGGATTCTAGCCACTCTCAGGAATGGTTCTCTCTGTGGCAGGGTTTCCCCAAGCACTTGGGAGTCAGGTGCCTTTAGATGCTCTTTCCTCCCTTAGCATCCCTTGCATTTAATGAGGTTCAGCTCTCCTGCATGCAGTCATTAGTGTCCTCCTCTGGCCCTGGAAAAGAGATTTCTGCTGTCATAAAGCTATACACGAGCTTAGCAATGTTCTCCAGTTCAGGAGGTTAATGCACGCAGGTTTTTACCGGGCAAAACCTGGAGAAGAATGCTGCATTATGGTCTCAGTTGCTAGTCCCTTGGGCTGAAGCTGGACTTTACTGCCAAACTACTGTAATTAATGTGCATTCAACTCAGATTACAATCAGAGTAATTAAAGCAAGCAACAACAAAAAAATATTTACCACTTACTTATCTTTAATTTTAACAATCTTTTAGAGACAGGATCCAATAAAGGGATAGATTTTTGTAAATCTTAATAAAAGATTGTCATTGAGCATTAGCTCATCATCATACTACCATGTCGTGGGAGGAGGGGAAGAGAAGCAATCTGTTAATAGCTGAGCCGGAAAGAACTGAGTGCCCACAAAAGGAAATGGGCGAGCATTTAATATTGTGATGATTTCATCAGCTGTCCATCATGTTCTCCCCCGACACACACATTAGATTTCTCAATTAAATCACAAGGCAGCTGGTAAAATGCCACTAAACACCTCAGACCAACAATTGGGGGGAAATTACTGGCCCATAAAGGCAATGAAACATAATAATTCCAACCACATGCTACGTTTTTAGCCAAGTAAACCAATTATCAGAGTAATCACAAATCTAGTATTTTGTATCCTCACTGATGATAAGGACAATTCTACTGCTATGGCAGGAGGAGGAATTCTCTCCCACCCTTCCCTACTTCTACAGTAGCTTTGCTGGCCCTGATCCACAGCCTCCTCCCACTCCACAGCCTCACTGTTTCTTTAGAAGCATGTCAGAAGCCGATTGCAATATAAAGCACGGTGCTGGACTGGCACCCAAGCCTTTCCATATCCCAGAAAAGTGACTGGCATCCATTGCCAAATCATATAGAATAAAAAAGGGGCTTCACGCATTTGTTACTTCTGCAAATCTTTAAAGGCATTGTAGAGCTTTTTGTTGTTCATATGACAGCACACTAGCAGTTACCGAAGGGAAAATGGCGTACCAATATTTGGACAGCTCTCCATTTCACTGACCAAAGAGGAAAGTTCTCTGAGCAGCTGCTTTGGGGTCAGTTTCCTTGCAAGAAGAGAATACCGGAGATTTGCAGTATTTTGCAGTAAGTGTCGAGAAGTGCTTATTTATTGACCAATATCCACACTGAGCACAGGGAAGCACCCATACAGAAATGCTTGTCTGTAGTCGGATCAATCACCAGACGCAAACCTGGAGCCCTTCGAAGCACATCTTTCAAACCAGTTCTGTAGCTCAAGACTTTGGCCTCCTTTGCTAGTCCTACTGCAATTTCCAGCTACTTCTTGCTGGTCTTGGGGGCTGAGCAAACTCTCAGGAACAGGGTATGGGGCAAAGTGGGGGTCTGCAGTGAGACAAGAGAATCCACAGAAATCACCCCCCTTTTTTTCTGCAAATGAAAATACCATTCCAAAGGAGGAACTGTGTGGTTGGGGACAAGCCAAAGGGTTCAAGCAAGAAACAGAGACACTGCCAGAGGTCCATTTCTCAAATCACACAAGTAGCACTTCCAGGCGTAGTACATGTATCATCTTCAGCAACATCTAGTTTGCTCCAAGCTCTTATTCAAAGTGCTGGTATTGTCCCTTAAAGTCCTCAACGGTTTGGGACAAGGATCAAGGACCACTTCCTTCTACAGACCACCTGCCCCCTTAATGAGTGCAGTGCATGTGAGCATAATGCCTTTGCAGCAGAGCAGAATGCTTTAGCTTTGAAGGGGTTGGGGTCCCCTCTGTTTACTTCCAGATGCTACAGTTTTGGACCTAGTTTTTTCTTAACTCTGGGATGGATGATTTCAGTACTTCTGGTGCTTTTATTTATTTTGTGACTTATAACCCGCCCGCCCCAGCCAAGGCCAGGCTCAGGACGGGTAACATAATTTAAAATACTTCAATAATGATAATTTTATTGCTTAACAATAACTTTTAAGTTAAAACAATAAAATCTCCATTAACATAATCCCCAACTCAGACTCAAGATGGTGCCTAAATTACTTATTTCTGTTTGCCTGAGACAAGTGGTAGGTTGCTGTCTCAATTGGATTACAATCCACTTCCTCTCCCCACAACAGACACCTCATGAGGTCGGTGGGGCTGAGTTTGGAGAAAACTGTGACTAGCCCAAGGTCATCCAGCTGGCTTCATAAGTAGGCGTGGGGAAACCAACCGGTTCTCCAGATTAGAGTCCACAGCTCTCAACCACTACACCACGCTGGCTCTCGTATACCTCATCTGCCTGGTTCTGGAGGCTATAATCGAAGCCCTGTAAATTGCCAGCCAATGCCAGCAATCCTGTCTCCACGCTTGTGTAATTCATCATGCTAGCTATGCACTAACACAGTAATATTCTTGTAGGGATGCATCTGAGTTCATTAATAATGTTTTTATTTATGAATTTTCATCTTAGGCCAAAGTGTTACAAGGTAAAGGTCCCCTGTGCAAACACTGGTCATTCCTGACCCATGGGGTGACGTCACATCCCGATGTTTGCTAGGCAGACTTTGTTTATAGGGTGGTTTGCCAGTGCCTTCCTCAGTCATCTTCCCCTTACCCCCAGCAAGCTGGGTACTCATTTTACCGACCTCGGAAGGATGGAAGGGTGAGTCGACCTTGAGCCGGCTACTTGAAACCAACTTCCGTCGGGATCGAACTCAGGTCATGAGCAAAGCTTGGACTGCACTCTGCGCCACGGGGCTCCTAAAGTGTTACAACTTCCTCCTATAATGCAAGCACAGCTGGCCCAACACAGCAACTGTATGCTGAAGAACCATGCAGGGGGAGCATACGACATTTTAGGGAAATTGCATTTGGGGTTTTTCCTTTCAGTACATGCTTTATGGCAGTCACTTTTGAAGCTTAAGCTCAGCTTTACAAGGTATGTACAGGCAGAACCTCTAGGAGCTCACAAGTTTTCCATCCAGACGGCGCAAAACTGAACACGTGGTAACATTATCTGCAGCCATAAGGAAGAGTCATTACCTCTCAATGTCTACGTAGTGCACAGATGCTAAGAACCACAACAATTATAGAGGGAAAAACGTGGCTTGTATAGAACAAATGAGCACATCACCATGGAAGAGGCAATGGAGAGACAGAGGCACAGTTTCAGTATTCAAGGACTCCTACCGAGCACCACCTCTTAAGCAAAAGGGGAGGATGGGGAAAGAAGACAACTCAAGGCAGGTAAGAAAAAATACCATCTTGTGGTTTAATATTTTGAAACATTGGTAAAAATACAAGTACAAGGAACAAAAGGTCATTGGATGTTCTGACCCTGCAACGTCAATGAAATCCTCAATGGACAGGCATCAGCAGCACACACAGCGCATGGCCAACGAGAGGTCAAAAAATTAGGCTCATGTTGACTCCATAAACTATTGCAAAGGGGGGAAATGGGTTTCCCCTTGCCATTAGCCCAGGGAGATATTCCAGGCTTTCGTCAAAGGCCATGCTGTGAAGGGATTTGTCATATACCCTCAATGTGGAAGTAACCTGCCCCTCTATTGAAGAAGTTCACAGATGGGAGAAGAGCAACTGTAGGGAACAGAACAAATGCAACAGAGCCAGTATTCCCACAACCAAGCGCGCTTTCTGTCGCAACCTGCCCCTCGACTGAAGTAAAGAAGAGTCGGATGCACTGACGTACCAATGGAGTTACAGGTAGAAGCTACAGCATGAACAAGGCATGAAAGCCTGCTACCTGTGTAGAATTAAGTCCTCTGTCGATAACAGGTTTAGGTACCAGGCTGACACCCTGGTCTACAATGTGACAATGCCTAAAGTTTAAAAGCGGGGGGATCATATCATAGCCTGATTGCCTCCCTCCTCCAGTACCCAAATGGATAAAGATTTCTCAGCGCCCAAGTTTGTTTTGCAGGAGAGGGAGGAACAGCTGTAGGAAAGACAACCCGGGATAAAAGCTATGCACGGAATGAACCTCTTGGACTGGACCCCAAATCAGCCCTTCCTATGTCCACTAGGCCCAGCAGATCATTACTCAAAATGTTCTGGTTCTCTTTTTTGTATGAGTTACTCCAACAGAGAACTCACTGGCGGTAAACCTGGCAGGAAAATGACTCCCGTAGAAGCTTTCTGTGGGTTGCGGGTCTGTTGCCTCTGCAGAAGCATGCGTACAAGAAAAGCCTGCGCCACATCAAAAGACAACTGCTGAAGACAGAGATGTTCCCCTCGAAACGTCTGCACAGAAAGAGGAGGTCACAGCACAAGAAGACCTGAAACTGACCACACAGCAGCCGTGGCCCTAGAACTCGGAGAAATTTGTTCCCACGAGCAGTGGCGGAGGCACAATCCCATAGGAAACTGGGGCTGTAAAGGGGGAATCTCATGGCCTTTTGCGCACAGGTCCCGGCATGCTTCAGCAGTGCTGCTGAGCTGCCATCACTTCAAGCAACCGGCAGGATGGAAGGGCAGAGCTGCTGCTTCCTTCGAGAACTTGCGTCCAGGCAGGGAACTTGGCAGTCCAGAAACTCCCGCGATCCAGGACTCATATCTCCACATCGCTTTCTTTGTCGTTATCGTGGTCGCCATCATAGAACTCATTGGAAGCCTCCGGCCTGCAAGACAGATTAGCACAGGAATGAAGAGGCAACACAGGGACCCAAGATGTAAGCTGGAACACCAACATAAGAACATAAGAAAAGCCATATTGGATCAGACCAAGGCCCATCAAGTCCAGCAGTTTGTTCATGCAGTGGCCAACCAGGTGCCTCTAGGAAGTCCACAAGCAGGATGACTGCAGCAGCATTATCCTGCCTGTGTTTCACAGCACCTAATATAAAAACCTGCCCATGAGGAACTGCAGTAGCCACATCCCACAGAGACCCCACCAATTCAATTGAGATGGCAGGAGGCATCTGCCAGGGCTGCTCTTCTCAGGTGGTTTCACTCGTAAGAAATGGAGCCACGTGCCTGCTATAGTTCTCCTCTGATCCTCGCTCTTCTGGGTCAGGCTCATCTGGGCGGTCGTAGCTCAGCAGATCAGAAGGGACATCGTGGATCTGGACACTGGGGGCGTGGTTCAGCATCTTCAGATTCTCAAAGATAGTCTGCCGGATTTGATCTAAGTACTGGTCAGAAGAGGGACCGGGGGGGGGGGGGAATCAGCCAAGCTACATTACACTGGTCAACCAATGTGAAAATTTTCCCAAGGTCCTGCTAGGACCCCTATCTGGCCACAATATACCACCAGCGCCAGGGCTTTCCTCAGAACGTGGGGAAACAGAAGCACCAAAGGTGTGTCTTCCGAAACAGGCCAGATGTAAGAAAACATTGTTCCAAGGACCAGAAACCGCTGGGCTACTTACCTGCCTTGAGTTCTGGTTTTCAATTCTAGTGCTGACATCAGGGTGAAGGGTAAAGTCAGGAGCAAAGTATTCAAAGTATTCTGTACAGAGACAGATGGAAGAGGGTGTATGTGGGCACGGGTTAAAACACATTTGAACAAAAGGGAGAAAAAGGTCTAGACATCTCTATATCTTGTACCTCTATCGCTTCAGCTGCCCATGCAACAACTGAGTAAGCAGTGGGAGACAGCTCTTCACCTGTGGGAGGGGTGAGAGGGATGCGCTCTCTTTAGCGCCTCTGCTCATTTTACGACTTGTAGAGCTCATTTGTCAATTCTTTAGGGTGTAGATTGTATAACTGAGGACACATTTGCCAATACTTGGCTCTACAACTAGAGAAGGAAAGCCTACAGCACAGGGAGCTGGTTTCCAGCTTTTTCTGCTGCTTTCTAGACTATGTTGTGCTGACTGGCACTTATTTATTGGAACTATTTCTATGACATCTCTCAGCCATGGGTTTTCAAGGTGGTGAACTTGCTAAAAGAATTTTTAAAAGCCACAATTTTTTAAAAAGCACTGAAAAAAAGTAGCAGCAAGACAGTTTTGCAGAGCAGCAACTATGGAGATATGAATTTATTTGAAATATGCAGCACCAGTTAAGAATCCCAACAGCATGACACAGAACAGCAATTTAAAACAAAAAACAAAGAAGGAGAGCCAGAAAACAAAATAGGCAAAAAAATAAATTCCCAAATGCTCAAGAACATTTTCCCTTCTAGCTTAAAACCTAACAAAAATGGTACCAGGCAAACAACAGAGGGGAGGAGTTCCAGGGACATGGTGCCAATACAGAAAAGGTCCTGTCCTTCATGGGCACACACAAACAGGACCCTGATGCATATCTTAATGCAAGGACAAGCTTTATAAGAGAGAAGGTGGCCCTTAAGGCACCCTTAGGAAAATGCCTTTAAGGTCAGCACTGGCACTTGGAAGCAAACTCAGAAGTACATCCACATATGTGCCAGCTGCTGAGTTCAGCACTAACTGAAGATCCCCCAACACTCTTCAAAGGTAATCACACACAGAGCAGTGGAGACCCACAAAATGAAGCTTAAGCAGACAACACAGAGGTACTTTGCAGTCAGTAATGCAGACATCCTAGGGTCAGGTGCAAAGCCTGTTTTGGACAGGCAGCGCTGTCATCAAACAAACTGATGGCTTGGGAACATTTTTGGACCAGGGTGGTTAAGCAGCTTCACAGAACGCGGCAACAAGAAAAGCAACAGGGTCTTGCTCCTCTTGGCATAAAAATGCCAGTTCCATACTATCTCCATGGGTTTCCAGCTGGGTTCTGGGCGCGATTCAAAGTACTGGTTTGGAAAGCCAAAAAATGGTTTGGCATCTGAAAGATCACCATTCATCCAAGAGAAACCTGTGAGCATCAATAAGGACTCTGCTCTGTGTTTCTTGACCATCCGTGGTGCAGGGGCTGGTATCTGAGGGAGAGCCTTATCAGAGATGGTCTGGAACACCTTGCCCTGGGGAGTCTGGGGTCCTCATCTTTACTTACCTTCAGATGTCAGTCAAGATACAACAACTTCATCCTGCCTTTCCACCCAAATGATTCTTATTGTATTGTTTAATTATATTTGTCTCCCTACTTATCCTTTTCAAAATAAACTCGAGGGGGCTGTAACAAAGGAACTATAAAATACAAAGCAGGGAAACCAAGCTGAGGGAAAGGGGCCTGGTCTCTTGCTCTCCTGCAAAGTCACTGGCTGCACCTTGAGCCAAGCAGGCCAACAGAAATGGCCTTTTTTTGCCAAGCCACAGAACGGACGGCTGCTGGGGAAGCTTTCAGGCACAGAGCTAGAGGAAAGAGCGCCCAGGGCAGTGAGGAAAGGGAGGGAGGTGCCACGTGTGCGCTGGAGCCAGGCACTGGTGGCTCCAGGGTCAGAGAGAAGCATGCCGGGCAGGGTGCGTGGTGGCCACCCCCGCAGGAACAAAGAGAGGGAGAGCAGTGGCCGGTCTGAGCTGAGGGCTGGCGGGTGGTATCCGCACCAGCTGGGCTGTGGGCAGGCAGCTGTGCCCATGCTGTGGTGCAGCAGCACTCCTCCCTATGCCCACGCTGGCGCCCTCCCTCTCTTTGCACCTGGGGCAAGTGCCCCTGCCAGACCCCCAAGATCCAGCCCTGGATGCCTTTTAACGGCACATTAGCCTGCAGTTTGTACCTTAAAAAGGTAAAGGTCCCCTGTGCAAGCACCGGGTCATTCCTGACCCATGGGGTGACGTCACATCCCGATGTTTACTAGGCAGACTTGGTTTGCAGGGTGGTTTGCCAGTGCCTTCCCCAGTCATCTTCCCTTTACCCCCAGCAAGCCGGGTACTCATTTTACCGACTTTAGAAGGATGGAAGGCTGAGTCAACCTTGAACCGGCTACCTGAAACCGACTTCCATCAGGATCGAACTCAGGTCGTGAGCACAGTTTGGACTGCAGTACTGCAGCTTACCACTCTGTGCCCCGGGGCTCCTCCAGTTTGGTCCTTACTGTCTATATATGCCTTGAGGGTTTCACCATCCCAGTGCTTTGTTGGTTCACTGCCAATTGTTAGCCCCCTTGAGTACACTACAAGAATGGAATGGCAACATAAAAGCATTAAAAAAAATGAATAAGAAACATCATCAATGGTATGACAGCTAGCATCAGTAAAGTTTTAGCACGATGGCCCCGGACTTACCGCTGTACGGGAGCTCCTCGCTAATGGCTTCGTCCACAAGCAGCGAAGTCTCATAGGTCCTAGAAGGACAGCCAGACCATTTCAATCCACGAATGTCCTCCCAACACACAATCCATGCCCGCTATAGTCCAGACGGACACACATCTTCAACAAAAGGGAAATTCCACACATTTCCAGCAGACTCACCAGCACCGGGCCACGTTGCGAACTGTGTAGCCGCCGCCGCCTAACACCAGCAGGGGGATGTTGAAACTCTTGACATATTCCACACACTCACTAGGATGCAAAGTGACAAGAGAGAAACTGATTACTTGCGTTCATCTGCGTGCCACACATAAGCCACAATTGCCTCGTGAGACAGTGAAGGGTTGTAGACCATGTCTCTTTCATTGGCTGCTAATGTGGAATAATGTGGACCTCCACAAAAGACAAATCAGTGGGTTCCAGATCAAATCAAGCCTGAACTCTTCCTAGAAGCTAAAATGAGTAAACCGAGGCTGTCGTACTTTGGTCACACTATCAGAAGACAAGAGTCACTGGAAAAGACAATAATGCTAGGAAAAGGGGCTATGGCTCAGTAGATGATGTGAAAGACCCTGGAGAGCCGCTGCCGGTCCGAGTAGACAATACTGACTTTGATGGACCAAGGGTCTGATTCAGCATAAGGTAGGTTCATGTGTTCAAAAGTTGAAAGCAGCAGGAAAAGAGGAAGACCAATGATGAGATGGATGGACTCTATAAAGGAATCCATGGCCCTCAGTTTGCAAGACCTGAGCAAGGCTGTTAAGGATAGGACATTTTTGGAGGACACTGAGTCACAGGGTCGTCGTGAGTCGGAAGCGACTTGGGGGCACTTAACACGCACCATGTCGAATAATTGCACAACACGTACTGAATGATCAACACACAGATGATGCTCTACTCCAATGGGGGGCTTCAATAATTTAAGGGAAAAACATCCGCACTCTAGGGCTTGTTACAGTGAAGGTTTTGTGAAGGCCAGCAATTAAGTCCTAGGAAGATGTATATAGCATGAACATGATTTGAACTCTCTAAATCCAAATGATAAAAAATGAGCTGAGATATAAGGCTTATTAACACCTTGACAGTTTACAGAGAATGAAAGAAACCGTTTCACTGGCAGGGGATGGGGTGGGGGGCTGACTCCAAGGCTAAACAAGAGAAAGGGAGTAAGAAAAAAGCCTGAGAAAAGGAGGCTACCAAAGGGTAACACTTCTATCAGCAATGATAAAGGTAGTCTCCCTGTACAAGCACTGGGTCAATACTGACCCATGGAGTGACATCACATAATGATGTTTACTAGGCAGACTATGTTCACGGGGTGGTTTGTCTACCCCAGTCGTCTACACTTCACCCCCAGAAAGGTGGGTACTCATTTCACTGACCTTGGAAGGATGGAAGGCTGAGTCAACCTTGAGCCAGCTACCTGAAACCGAATTCCGTTTTTCCAGCAAAAATATTGGAAGATTTGGAGAAGCATGAAAAAAAAAAGCCTATGAAATGTTTTCTCTTTTTGAACAAGAAAAACCTTGTCTTGTTTTACAAAGCATTTTACTGTTCCCATAGGTACAGCATGGACAAGCATGAGGACCTTCTCAATTTTTCCACCAGAAAATTGGGGGGAACACTGCAAAAAAATAAAAACCTCTTATACTATAGACCCAACATCTTCAAGAATTATTTTATTTAAATGTAAATAATCTTGGCAACAATTAATATTCTATAAGGGTTTAAAGATAATATGCTACTATGGAGTTAGGTGTTCTCAGTGTTATGAAGTGTAGCTTAATATCCAAACATCCTATCCACTGTGACTCTATGAGAGAGTTTCTGTTGAAATAACACACTTTCTTTTGTTTTCTACTTCAACTTTCATTTTTCCTACCTCTCAGATGGTGAACATTAAGGTACATGTGCTATGGTAGCATAGGGTGCAGCGGTTTAGCAGCTCTTTCTTAAGTCCTGGATACAACTTGTAGATATTTATACTTTTTTACTCCATAAATATGCTAAATAGTACAATCTGATATGCTTTAGTGCGTTTATTTCAATTTTCCCCAAAATTTCTGACCCCCCCTCCAGGGGGGAAAAACTTTCCCCCCGTGGCTTCAAAATTTCCAGGAATTTGACACCGCTACCTCTGCTTACTTCCCATTTGTGAGAAAATAGACTGTACGGGCCTAGCTTAGAAAACACTCCGACTAGAGAAGTGACGTGCAAGACTGCTGCTACTGTAAGAGGCTCTTTGACAGTCCAGTCCCCAGTAAACAAGACATCAACTATGGCCACATACTGTTGAATGCACCTTGATATGCCAGGACCAGTGCCTGGTTCTCAGAGGGGAGAAGCCAGAACACTGTAATGACAATTTTCCCCTTTTATTCATCAGTTTGTTACTAGTAAAGATACTTACCCGTGTCCTCTTATACTGAGGTTAAAGCAACCCAGACGGTCACAACCTAGTGAGTCAGCACCACACTTAAGGGGGAGAAAAAAAGAAAGGAAGTAAATAGGAAGTCACAGTACTGGAGCCCCGGCTACTGCAAACTATCTCATATAGGTACACCAGATGCTTCACAGAATCTCAGGATGGCGCCCCTTTGGGAGGAGCTGTTGGTCAGTGGTAGAGCATCGGCTTGGCATGCAAAAGGTCCCAGGTTCAATCCCCAGCATCTCCAGTTAAAGGGACTAGGCAAGTAGGTGATATGAAAGACCTCAGCCTGAGACCCTAGAGATGCTGCCGGTCTGAGTAGACAATACTGACCTTGATGAACCTTGATGGTCCGATTCAGTATAAGGCAGCTTCATGTGTTCATGTATGCTGTCTTCCACCATCTCCTAACCCCACCAGTGCCTCCATTTAGGCACAAAACACATGTCAGGCCATACAAGAGCCCATCTGATAGCGTAGGTGGTCCGTCCCCGCCTCTCCTAGCATGTTCCGCGGAGAAACCTTCGATCATCTAATACCAATCTACTGGTGGTCCCCGGCCCAAGAAGTATCTAGATGGCCTTGGCCAGGGCCTTTTCTGCCCTGGCCCCCACCTGGTGGAATAGTCTCCCTAGTGAGATCAGAGTCCTCTGGGATCTTAGAGTTCCGCAAAGCCTGCAAGACGGAGCTACATCGCCAGGCTTATGGTTGAGGCCAGCTATGTTTTTTTATCTATTAGTGCTGGCCTCCACAACCCTCTAACCCTCCACTGCTGATTCCCCCCCCCCCCCGTTTTTATGTCATCATTTGGGACTTTTAATCTGCTCGCCCGGCTGCAATTGGCTGTTACATGTTGGTGTCGCCATCAATCATTTTTGTCCTTGAGTGAATAGATTTTATAGGGCTGTTTTTAACAGCTGGTTGTAGACGTTTTTATCTGATTTTATTATATGCTATATTTTTGTGAGCTGTCCTTTGGCTGGGGAGGTCGGGGTAGAAGTGTAATAAAATAAATAAATACCTGTAGCACGATGCAGGTGGGCTGGTAGAAGTCTACTACTTGATTAATGACTGGCTGGAAAAGGTGCTTGTAACCTTCAAAGGGAAGACATAAGAACATAAGAAAGGCCCTGCTATATCAGACCAAGGCCCATCGAGTCCAGCAATCTGTTCACACAGTGGCCAACCAAGTGCCTCTAGGAAGCCCGCAAACAAGACGACTGCAGCAGCATTATCCTGCCTGTGCTCCACAGCACCTAATACAATAGGCATGCTCCTCTGATCCTGAAGAGAATCGGTATGCATCATGATTAGCATCCTTTTTGACTAGTAGCCATGGATAGCCCCATCCTCCATAAGAACATAAGGAAAGCTCTGCTGGATCAGACCAAGGCCCATCAAGTCCAGAGGTCTGTTCACACAGTGGCCAACCAGGTGCCTCTAGGAAGCCCACAAACAAGACGGCTGCAACATTATCCTGCCTGTGTTCCACAGCACCTAATATAATAGGCATGCTCTTCTGATCCTGGAGAGAATAGGTGTGCATCATGACTAGTATCCATTTTGACTAATAGCCATGGATAGCCCTCCCCTCCATGAACATGTTCACTCCCCTCTTCAAGCCTTCCAAGTTGGCAGCCATCACCACTTTACCACAAGACAAGTTTCACAGTGCCCAGAGGACCAGGGCCCCACCACAAGGCTCACGGGGAACCTTCCACTCACTTTGATCATCAATTCCATCACGCAAAGGCACATTCAGGCAGTAATAACGGCCACTCTCCGCCCCAACTTCGTACATGTCACCTGGCAGGAGAAAGCAGGACCACATTCAAATGCTGGTTGTTAATACCAAGAACCTAAAAGCGCAACAAAAAGCACCATTCAGATCTTTGGCACATCTGTCACAATCACTGCCCAAAACTGTCCTGCTTCACTACTCAGTTCATCACTGAAATCACTCCGTGATCCCTGTCCTACTGCAATGGCTTTATTCCACCCCCCCACCCCAAAACTGCAAAGGCCCCTGTGGATACTCAAAACTGAAACACTAGAAGGGGCTCTGTAACGAGTCTTCACTCCTGCAGACAAAAAGCCATCAAAAGCCCCATACCTGTACCGGGGAAGAAGTAGTTTCCATACTTGTGAAAAGACACAGTCATGACCCGGTCTGTCAAATAAAATGCCTCTTGAACGCCGTCTCCATGATGGATATCAATATCAATGTAAAGGACACGTGGGTGATACCTGGCAGAGAGCAGAAGTGAAGAGATGCAGGAAGAATAGAAATTTTATTTATACCCCGCCCTCCCCCAGAAAGGCCAGGTTCAGGGTGGCTTACAGATACACACACACACACACACAGAACACAAAGATTACCATTTAAAAGCAACATTAAATACAATACATTTTACATGCAGATGGCACCACTTGGACAATTTCACTTGAAGGAGGATAGTTCTACCAAAGCAGCCGCAACCCAGCATAATGATAACAGGGCCAACTGTTCAGATTGACACTGGTTTTCAAGGGGGAGGAGAAGCAAGAACAAAAAAGGAAAAGACAAAACAAAAAAACAGATTGGAAAGGGAGGGACAGGGAAAAGAAGGGGACAGGGAGGAAAAGGAAGGGAAGGAAGGGAAAGGGGGCGGGGCGGGAGGTGAAAAGGGAGTCTGAGATGGAAGCTGAACATGCCTGGGCCACATACTGCACCCAAGAGGTGCCCACGAGCCCCCAATGGGGGGAGGGAAACATTTTTACAGTTATTATTAAAGCTGGATGAAAGGGGGGGAGTGATCTTTTACTCTAATGAATGAACTAAGGCATACCAAGCTCTGACAGGGCAAACGTCCATGTGACAGGGGGTCAGAAAAGTTTTGCTCAGCCTGAAAAGCAAGCTGAAAGCAATCATCTTTTGTACTATCTAATCCCTTAACCTTTAAATCCTGCCTTTCCCCCAAATACTTTTGCTCAAAGCAGACTGAAGTACTGACTGACTGAAGACACGGTTCAATCCGTGTCGAGATGGATTCAGCAAGGAAGAGAACACGGCGTCCCACTACCAATCAGCCTGTGGATGAGGACAGAGAGCAAGGGGTACAGAGATGACCAGTGGGCCACTTTAGATTGAGGCTCTTGTTAACTCTGTAGAAAAGGGAATCTTGATGGATTTGGTTTTTCAAGACACAGAATCAAGCTTGATTCCTCACTCCTCCACATGAGAAGCGGGGGCTAATCTGGTGAACTGGATCTGTTTCCCCACTCCTCCACAGGAAGGCAGCTGGGTGACCTTGGGCTAGTCACAGCTCTCTTAGAGCTCTCTCAGCCCAACCTACCTCACAGGGTGTCTGCTGTGGGGAGGGAAGGTAATTGTAAGTCAGCATATAAAAACGAACTCCTCTTCTTCTTCTTCCAAGGCCCCTGCCTCCCCTCCCCCCACAAAATAGCAGTTCTTGTGTTCAGCTTACTTGAGAAGCTCCAAAATGCCAATAACGATGTCGTTGACATAACAAAAACCAGAAGCCTGGAACAGGAAGAGAGGGAAAGTGTCTCAGTGTGGAGTTGCTGTTTGTCCTCCCCATCCTCCCCTACACGGAAAGCCCCTTTCTGTTACCTCAAATTTCTTTGCGTGGTGCAGGCCTCCCGCCCAGTTGATTGCAATATCACAAATCTAAGAAAGAAATGGACACATGAGCACAAAATATGGAACAATATGCTGCTAAAACATTAGTAGCTGCCAGTGAGTCATTATACCCTGTATTTTAAACTACCTTTCATTTTTCTCGCTACCCCTCTGGGACAAAACCGCTAAGGATTTTTCGGAGGCCAGTGAGTACAATTCTTCCCATAATAGTTCGTAGTATTCATGTGGCATTTGCAAAGGTTACTAACCGATATTCATAGAATCATAGAGTTGGAAGGGACCACCAGGGTCATCTAGTCCAACCCCCTGCACAACGCAGGAAATTCACAACTACCTCCCCCCCACACACCCCCAGTGAACCCTACTCCATGCCCAGAAGATCCCCAAGATGCCCTCCCTCTCATCATCTGCCTAAGGTCATAGAATCAGCATTGCTGACAGATGGCCATCTAGCCTCTGCTTAAAAACCTCCAGGGAAGGAGAGCTCACCACCTCCCGAGGAAGCCTGTTCCACTGAGGAACCACTCTAGCTGTTAGAAAATTCTTCCTAATGTCTAGATGGAGACTCTTTTGATTTAATTTCAACCCGTTGGTCCTAGTCCAACCTTCCGGAGCAACAATTCTTATAACAGCCTTGTAAGGTAGATCAGTATTATCCTTAATGAAGGTCTAAGGCCAACAACCCTGGTTAGTACTTGGATGGGAGACCACGAAGGAATACCGGGGTCGCTATGCAGAGGAAGTGAATGGCAAACCACCTCCTTAATCTCTTGCCTTGAAAACCCTACTGGGTCGCCATAAGTCAGCTGTGACTTGATGGCGCTTTACACACACACAAGGCCAAGAGCAGCATGCCTAAGGAGCCTAGTGATTCCGGGCACGCACACACCCCAATCCACAGCTCCACCCCAGCTTTCATGGGACTCCTTCTGAGCAGGCAGCCGTGAAATCCATTTAACTGGACAACAATGCGGGGTGATCACAACGTAGCAGCAGCTCTTGGGACCCCCTTAGTTAACAGTAGCCATCCTACAGACGGGAAGAGGGTAAGCCCAACACCCTTTCTTACCTTGTTGTTCAGCTGTGTTGCTCCTTGCAAGGAGGCCCCAGTGTAGCGAGAGCAAAATTCAAACAGCCCTGGGAAGACCGGACTGAGGAAAAACACAAAGTTACACAGGGCACCGCAACGGGCGCCCACTCCAGCTAGAAGCGGCAGCTGTGCGAAGTCAGATTAGACGGTTCCTTGGTAGGAACAAATTAAACTTAAGATGGGCAAGGCAACGCTTTTTGTTTGGCTAGCCAGAGCAGCGGCATGCAGATTCCCATGACTCCAAGTTGTTCATCAGACCAAATGGAAAGGTTGCCAATTCCCAGCTATATGGAGAGCAAAAACGATTACTGATGCATTTCCCCCCATCAATTCAGACCGGTGGCCTTGATGCCAACTACAATTGCCATTTACACGCTAATTGGCAGGTTACTGCAATAACTCAAGATGGCAACAGAGAACTGGCATCAATTGCCCACGTTATGTTGATAGATGAGGGGAGATATCAGTTCATGTGCTTGGCCAAAACTAACATTATCTGGGTACTGTTGCAGAGAACCACAACATCGCAGTGGCCGAGAGTGATGGCTTGAAGCTCCCAAACAACACATTTAACAGCCACGAGAGACTGGCAAAATTCCCAGCTAACTTAGACTATGGTGCCCCCAGCACTTCCTTACAGGCGTCTGAAGTAGCCCAAGACTGACAGTACAACATTTTTTGCTCAGCATCCCTCTGTCCAAATTCTGTCCCGTCATTTAAAACTCACCTAAATAACAAAATGTACTTTGTTCTATTGCTCAGTGTTCGGGCGCTGGCAATCAATTCCACCACAATCAATATGGTCTTTAAAGTGCCACAAGCCTATCCGTTTCTTTACCTGCAACATGACTGCCCCTCCAGAATGCCACCGTAAGAGTTAGGGACAGAGACTATCACTGGTTTCTTGTTTCCCCCCCCCAAAAAAAATTTGAGAATCTTTAAGTTTCTGTTTGAGATCTTCATCTGTGTTGCAGAACTACAAACCCCAGGGTTTTTTTTTTCCAGGGGGAAGTAATAGCAGTCAAGCTAGTAATTACAACTAGCTTACGTTCATACAACTTATGAACCAGAGCTGGGGAATTAGTGACTTTCTTCATTTAAACTCCATCCTTCCATAAGTTCCTTCCCCAACCCCCATCAAGTCCCAGCTGACCTATGGCGACCCCTGGTGGGGTTTTCAAGGCAAGAGACGTTCAGAAGTGGTTTGACATTGCCTGCCTCTGCATCATAAATGACCTTGGTATTCCTTGGAGGTCTCCCATCCAAATACTAGCCAGGGTTGACCCTGCTTAGCTTCTGAGATCTGATGAGATCAGGCTAGCCTGGGCCTATCCAGGTCAGGTCGGCTACAATGTCAAAAATTAAAACCAGTTCGGACTCTGAGTGCCTAACTACACCCACTGTTGTGCTTCCACACGTCTAGAGTCTTTTCTGTTCCATTCTTACTAAGCACAAAGTTCCTCTTACATCTTCAGCCACTCTCACCTGTACTAGATTCCCCAAGCCTTTGTTTCATACAGACCTGTTTTTACAACTGACTGTCCCCATTCACTTCTTCCAGTGATCCACTTCCAACCCAAACAATGTTGTTTGACTTACCAATATTTTTTCTCTTCAGCTTTTGCAACACAAAATCACTTCTCAAGCCCTCCTTTGCTTCCTTAATGCAAACAATTCTACTCCTATTCTCTTACCTATTATTTTGGTCCTGTCCTTTGACAAAATTCCCTGTATCCCAACCTTAACATTAAATATGTATGTGCTCTCTTTCCCCTAATATGCTCTCTTCCCACTATTTTTGTCCTCTTGCATGTTTGCTTCAAGAGCATTCAACATGCAACATGTTCTTGAAAAAATTTCCAGCCTCTGCTCATACAGTAATAGATACTCAACCAATAATATACAGCACACTAAATTTTCAGTCAAAAATCAAGGCAAACACAAAGTGTATTTATACAGAAGTAACAAGCTTAAAGATCTATATATGTACATACAGAGAACTTTCTTCTTCAAAGACTTTTGGACCTTTATTCAAGGCAGCTGTGAATGAATTAGATACATGCAAGGCTGATGAAGCCTTGTTTGGTGAAACGCAAATGAATACCCGGGATTTGCGTCCTTTTATGCGGTCCTGAACTACATCTGTCCTGTGGGTCTCACTAGCCGTTCGGCATTACCCTTTTAAGGGATTTATATCGGCTCCAGTACTACAAGTGCAACTAAAAATATTTACCGTGCTTTTGAGGCTTGTCAAGTCCGTACACGGCTTATTATCTTTTGTACTGAAAAGTGATACTGATGTACTGTGGGACTACTTTGTTCACTGTATACCGTATTTTTTGCTCCATAGGACGCACCTTTCCATAAGGCGCACCTAGTTTTTAGAGGAGGAAAACAAGAAAAAATCTTGTCCTATGGAGTAAATGCCCTGGGAGGCGGGAGGGCGCAGAGCGCGCCAAGCCGGCTCTTTGCACCCCCCCCCTTCCCAGCTGGTGGGCGGGCGCTCAGAGCGGGCTGGGAGGCGGGTGGGCGCTCGGGCTGGGAGGCGGGCGGGCGCTCAGAGCTGGCTGGGAGGCGGGCGGGCGCTCAGAGCAAAATGGGAGGCGGGTGGGCGGGCGCGCCAAGCCGGCTCTGTGCTCCCTCCCCCCGCTTCCCAGCTGGAGGCAGGCAGGCGCTCAGAGAAGGCTGGGAGGTGGGTGCGCATGCCAAGCCGTCTCTTTGCACCCCCCCTACACAGCTGGGAGGAGGGCAGGCGCTCAGAGCGGGCTGGGAGGCGGGCAGGCGCTGGGGCTGGGAGGTGGGCGGGCGGGTGCGCCAAGCCGGCTCTGTGCTCCCCCCGCCGCTTCCCAGCTGGAGGCAGGCAGGCGCTCAGAGCGGGCTGGGAGGTGAGCGGGCGCTGGGGCTGGGAGGCGGATGGGCGCTGGGGCTGGGAGGTGGGCGGGCGCTCAGAGCGGGTTGGGAGGCGCGCGCGCGCGCCAAGCCGGCTCTGTGCTCCCTCCCCCCCGCTTCCCAGCTGGAGGCAGGCAGGCACTCAGAGCCGGCTGGGAGGTGGGTGCGCGTGCCAAGCCGGCACTTTGCACCCCCCCTTCCCAGCTGGGAGGAGGGCAGGCGCTCAGAGCAGGCTGGGAGGCGGGTGGGCGCTCGGGCTGGGAGGCGGGCGGGCGCTCAGAGCAGGCTCTGTGCTCCCCCCCCTTCCCAGCTGGGAGGAGGACAGGCGCACAGAGCCGGCTGGGAGGCGGGTGGGCGCTGGGGCTGGGAGGCGGGCGGGCGCTCAGAGCGGGGTGGGAGGCGGGCGGGAGGGCGCGCCAGGCCAGCTCTGTGCTCCCCCCCTGCTTCCCAGCTGGAGGCAGGCAGGCGCTCAGAGCGGGCTAAGCCGGCGCACAGAGCCGGCTGGGTGCGCTGGAACGGCGCGAGGCGGCTTTCTCCGCCCGCCTCCCAGCGCGCCCAGCCGGCTCTGTGCACACATTCGCTCCATAAGACGCACCGATATTTCCCCTCACGTTTGAGGAGGAAAAAAGTGCGTCTTATGGAGCGAAAAATACGGTATATTGTACATAGTTTGTTCAGTACCACTGTGTGTTTGTACACTATTGCATGTTTTAGATAGTTAGATCTTTAAGCTTGTTACTTCTATATAAATACACTTTGTGTTTGCCTTGATACTGAGTGTGTTATATTTTTGACTGAAAATTCAGTGTGCTGTATATTATTGGTTGAGTATCTCTCAATACCGCACTGGGTGATTGTTATCATACAGTAATAGAAGCTTCTCAACAATATACGGTTTACATTAATAATTTCAACTTAGATGGGAGCGACTGTTAGACTGAAAAGTAATCAGACAAGTACAACAAGATATGAACCAAAAGCCTAATCAGACAAGTACAACAAGATACGAACCAAAATCCAACACTGACAAATGTTGCCAGGAACACAGAGTTTTCCAAATATACATATTTCCACATTAGTTGGCATGCTGACCAGTGAATGTTGACAATGGCATTTGGGAGATTGTCAGCAGCCAATGGTGTCTCTCTGAATTTTCAGAAACCCTCAATATTCATCTGAGACCACCCACATTCACATGTTGTGAACTGCCCTGAGCCAGGCCTTGCCAAGGTGGGTGAATTATAAATGTGATTAAACAAACAAATGTCAATACTGACAATCACCAAAGGATTGGAATTCACTGTAACATATACATAGTTTTGTGTTTTTGCTGAGCTTGTGGGCCAAACAATATATGATCTCCTTATGTGTCCAAGAACTCAGGATGGAATTATTTTCTTCAGTAAAGTAAAACCCATTTGTAAACTTCAGTTAACGAGGCAGGCCTGGAATGTCAATCAGACTTGAAAACAAGTACCAAGTGAAGCTTTCAGACACTCCGTTTTAAAGCCACACCTTAATTAAGTCAAGTGGCACAATCTGGAGAAGACTGGTGTGTGCCAAAGCCTTACTGAGAACAGGGCAGAGAAACGGTACAGATAGCTGAGAAGCAGGACAGTATGAACTTGATTGACAATTAAGAAGCAAGGGACTTGGGTGAAGAGGGACTGCAGATAACTACGCCAAAGGACAAGAGGGTTCAAATTTCACACAAACTGCCAAGAGCCAGCAAAAACCTTGAGTGACAAAACTCTACTATGCCTTGAATGAACAAGCAGGACACAGTGCCCAGAAGCTCAAAAGAGGTTTCCCATGTGATTTTAACACAAAAGTTCCTCTGCCTTGGTCTGAATCTCAGTCCTCCCCACAAACCCAAAAAGAGAGCAGTACTTACCAGTCATCCCCCACATTGAAAGCATTGAGGCTCTTGGTAAATCCTTGCATGTTGTTTGGACTCACCCGCTGAAGGAAATCAATGTAATCTTCTGAGTGAAAACGGCACATATCGTGCTGGGATGCTTGGTATGGCTTAAATACCTGCAAGAAAAAAAAATCCTCTCCTTTAGAGCAGCAGAGGAAAAATGGGCACTGTGTGGGCACACAATTTATAAAACTCCTCTTTGCATGCTGAGATTACACCTCATCTGAAGTTGGTTCTTTCTGTAATATACGTAGATTTTGGAATATCATCCACAAAGGCAGGGAGATTACAGTCCTGAAATGCACATTAGTGGCCTAAAACCAAAGCTGTATTGAACACATGAAACTGCCTTCTACTGAATCAGACCCTTGGCCCATCAAAGTCAGTATTGTCTACTCAGACCAGCAGCAGCTCTCCAGGGTCTTGGGCAGAGGTCTTTCACATCACATCACCTACTTGCCTGGTCCCTTTAACTGGAGATGCCGGGGACTGAACCTGGGACCTTCTGCATGACAAGCAGATGCTCTACCACTGAGCCACGGCCCCTCCCCTAAATTCAGCACAGCCAATGCAATGCTTACAATCATTTTCTTGTAGAGTCCGTAGTGCAGCACCAAACTGTGGGTCAGCGCCAGGCGATGAGGCTTCATGGGATGTCCAGCTCCTAACATGACAGGCAAGGGGGAGGGGAAACAACCAAAGTCATTAACACACCCACACCAGAAACACTGGTCTATTGCTCGGGATCTAGTAAATCACTATCACAATTCCAAACAGGAAAGAAAACTGGGAGGCGGGAAGAACAGGATTGTTGAAACAACTGCTGGGATGGTCTTAATAACAACAACAACAAGCAACATTTATTTAGCACCTTTCAACTGTTCAAAGTGATTCACAGGCAGTCAAGGGAGACGGCTGTAGCTCTCCTACTGCAAGCTGGTCTAAGACCACCTACGACATTCATGGCAGAAGAGGCAATTGAATTAGGAGCTTCTCGGCTCCTAGCCACTATGCTGTATCAGGTCTAGTCAAGGGACTGCATAAAAAACGGTCTGCAGAATCAAATGACAGTGTAGACCTCTTTCTATCCGCCTGGACTAAACATCACTGGGTCCCAGAACAGACTCCACCATTTGCCAGTCCACCTTGGTATTCATAAAACGATTTGCCAGTCCACCTTGGCATTCATCACACTTAAACTCTTAATTCACTTGCTTCCCCTCCTATGCTTTGTTGCATCATGCTTATCAAACTGTAAGCCTTTTCAGCAGAGATCCAACTACCATTTATCAAATCATCATCATCAAATCATAATAGTAATCACCCCAAGGTGCACCTTTTCCACCACTGTTTCCTGCAACAATCAGTTTACAGGAAGCTCACAAACAGAGCAAGAACACTCCTGCCCCCTTCTGTCCGCAGCACTATCAGAGCTTTAAGAGGTATAAAGTTCCTATACATGGAAGATCTATTTGTCTAAGAGCTGTTGATTGATATACTCTTTATAAATTTTTTTCTAATCATTTTATTTTAGAACCAGCTTGTCACCACATCACGGAGTAGGGCATTCTCTAAGGTTATGTATTATAGCTTCCCTTATAATAGCTTATAATGAGTCCCCAGCTTGCTGGGGGTAAAGGGAAGATGACTGGGGAAGGCACTGGCAAACCACCCCGTAAACAAAGTCTGCCTAGTAAAAGTCGGGATGTGATGTCAGCCCATGGGTCAGGAATGACCCAGTGCTTGCACAGGGGATCTTTACCTTTTACCTTATAATAGCTATAATAGCTCTTAAAATTGCTTATAAAATACAAAGAACAAGTTTTCCCTCCTGTATGCATGGACACAACAGAAACAGTTCATATAATGACATTTTTTGTGTAAGAATGGTAACAGGACTCCTGAAAGAAAACTGCCAGGTGAAGCTATGCACTAACAAAAAAACTTTACCCCTGCAGGATCAGAACAATAATCCATCTAGGCCACCGGCCTGTTTCCAACAGTGGCCAGTAAGACACCAAGAAGTCCACAAACAGGGCTGGAGGGCAACAGAACTCACCTGCAGGCAGCTCCCCAGCAATTCATCACGAGAGACATTTTGCATCTCAACTTGCAGCTATCATGGCTACTAACCAACAACAGACCTGACCTCTCCTCCCTAAGTCTATCCAACCCTTTTTAAAATCCACCCCAGTCAGTGGGCATCACCATATTGCATGGCAGCAAGTTCCACAAGCCAGCAACCCGCTAAGGAGGGCTTCCCATAGCCGCTCATCACTTCACCAGGGAACGCAAGAGCACAAATTATTTCTCAATGGCCCAAGTGCCTCTCTGACCCTATCATGCTCATGTGATGGAATACAAACTCAATGGGGGGGAATGGTTAAGAGTGGTGGACTCTAATCTGGAGAACCAGATCTGATTCCCCACTCCTCCACATGAAGCCTGCTGTGTAACCTTGGGCTACTCACAGTTCTCTCTGAACTCTCTCAGCCCCACCTATTTCACAAGGTGTCTGTTGGGGGGAAAGGACGTGAAGGCAATTGTAAGGTGCTTTGAGACTCCTTAAAGTTAGAGAAAAGTGGGGCATAAAAACCAACTGTCCTCCTTTCAAACACAAATTCATTTCTAATCTTCTGGCTACAAGATGTGGGAATGGCTTCAAAAGAGGACCAAACCAATTCATGGATGACGACCGGATGACTGAACTTGATTTTTGCCACAGTGATGAAATCCATGTTCAGAGAAGTGGCTGAGCATCCCGAGGCAGAAGACTGGTCCCTCCATGGGGGCTCCCAGGTGGGGTTGCCAACTCTGGCTTGAGAAAATCCTGGAAATTTGGGGGCAGAGAATGGGGGGGGCAGAGTTTGGGGAAGGGAGGGAGCTCAGCAGGGATGCGGTGCCATACAGCCCACACTCCAAATCTCTGTAGTCTGGAGATCAATTGTAATCAACAGAAATTTTAATCAGTGGAACATTTCCAATGCTACATTTTTCAACAGAAACATTTTTGCCCCACATATTTAAATACAGTCTGTTTACCTATAGTTGTTGGGGCTTTTGTACCACAAATCAATCATGGTAGATGGGCTAAATCTAGAATATGAACCACGGACAAAACCCTGTGTTGGACCCGGTATTTGCTTTCTTTTGCTAATGTTATTTAATTTATCTATAAGAACATTTCCCCATTCAAATTTTTCCAGCATATCCAAACAACTGGTTGAAACTCTGGCAGCTCTCCAGGCTCCACCTGAAGAACAGCAACCCTCCATGGGGGCATCTCCAGGGAAACATGGAAGGTACAGTTGTCAGCTCTGGATTTGGAAACACCTGGAGATATTGGGAGTGGAGCCTGACAAGGGCGGAGTTTGGGGAGGGGCCTCAGCAGGGTATAATGTCATAGAGTCCAAACCCCCCCCCCCAAAAAAGCAGCCATTTTCTCCAGGGGAACTGATCTTGGTCATCGGGAGATCAGTTTTAACAGTGGGAGATCTCCAGGCAGTACCTGGAGGTTGGCAACCCTAGTGGGCTACCGTGTGCTCCCTCACTAGCAAACCAACCACAGCAGCTGTCTCAACGCTGCTAACACGGAACTCCCCACGCACGTCTGAAGGCAGGGAAGGGGCTCAAGAGGCTTCACAGAACCGGAGAGGGGGGGTCCCTTTCCTTCCACAATCATCCCCCCCCCTCCCCGGGACGCACCGTAGTGAAAGTTGCCAACATCTGGGTCATAGAAATAGGCCA